>NW_017279745.1:53391-84776 GCF_001594065.2 Cyphomyrmex costatus
GAGAGAGAGAGAGAGAGAGAGAGAGAGAGAGAGGAATGTGGGAATGGATAAGAAGATCAATCAATAGAGCCCGAATTAGGTATGCGTATTAATCGTGTGCATTGAATACGCATATTGAATAAGAGTGCAATAACTTGGTTCGCTTATGTTGAAACTGAAACTTGCGTTAACCGTTGACCAAAATCCTGTACAACAATGCCCATTAGGCTTTATGAACTTGGTACCTGACTTGCAGCAATATTTTTTATACTGTGATACTATGAACAAAATCAATGTTACTACATTTAACTACATACAAAAACCTTTTGGAAAAAAAATACAAAGAAATATTGCTGCAAGTTGAGTGCCAAGTTAACAAAGTCTGCCCATGACTGCCAAATTTTTTTAACTAATGTCTATATTATTTATTATATATTTAATGCCTAATAATGCTTAAACAATGTTTCTATTAATGAAAAAATAAAAAATGTAGTAAATTCAACATAAAAACAGTTTAGCATTATTTAGTTTGTATCGAGTTGCGGTTTTATATTTGTTATATATCTTGTCACTGTTCGAAAAAATTTGTCTCAATATAATCAGCTCAATAATCTACATTTTATTAAATTAACACCAGATATATTAAAAAATTTAACACATAATGATAACAAGGACTTGAGCAGATTGTTTCCAAAATGAAATGATGATTGTTACACTATGCGTACACAGGTGTACAATGCAGGTAGTCCTAAAAAAATTACATGTAATGTGTTTCTGTATAAAACATTTATTATATATTTCTGCATGTATTAATAGTGTAACACATACATGTACAATATTTAAAATGTTTAAAACATATATAATGTATTGCGACCGTACTCACGAGTGACGGGCAACTTCGTTGGTTTTCCTACTCGCGATTTTTCTCTCAATTATTCTCAAAGATGGACGCCAGTAACCCTATTCTGTAACTCTTAACGACAACGTCATTATCATCACAGAGTCGTTGCGCAGATATTTCATACGATAAAAAAGCTGCGCAACGACACTGTAACGATATCGACACTGTCGTTAAGAGTTACAGGATAGGGCCTCAGGCACGAGAGAGCGTGCCACTCCTACTTTAATAATTCTCATAAAACGAGTCTGAATGCTCGAAATCTCTACTCTATTGAACCTCTCCAAAATCTGAATACTCAAGATATCTCTAACGTGACTCTATCACTGAAATTTAATCTAATAGCGACGGCGGTAACCGGCAAGCTCAGCCACTGAAGTGGTAGAGTGGGCGGTTCGTGTTAGCAGGAAAGGTTCGAGGAACGAGAGAGAGAGCGCAATAATTACACTCAGGATTAATATAAAACGAATACGACATTTATTCAATCAACGACATCTCGATAGACACAATCGTAGTAGCAACTTACTTTACTAACAGCGCGATACAACAATCTTTCGCGCGAGTCGTCGAGTCTTCTATTCGCGGTATCCGGTTATTCAATAGAAATTGCGGTTTCTCCGGCTAAGATCATTGCTCTTATTCTAGCGAAAACAGAAAACTCTAACTCGACGACCTTACTCGAGAGAGTCAACGATTACACAATTACGGACCTGATATTTAATCGACGGCAGGAATACATTTATTCTCGCGACTTATTTTAATGCCGGGCTGGATTCAAGACCCGTTTCGCGAAGGTCGTCGAGGCTTTTCCTCGCAGTAACCAAAGAACGGCTTGACAATGGTCACGACTTTCCTAGCTAAAACTCTCGTCCTCACTCTAACAAGTACGGAAAATTCTACTCAACGACATTATTCGCTCGATCTAGACGCGATGACAGAAACAATTTTACAACATTGAATTACGGATACGCGATGACTTGGTAGCGACAAGACGGTGAGCGTTACTCGACAGTACGCGATAATTCTCTAAACGATTCGAGCGAGTCGCACGCGGCATCCTATAATCGTTATTCGCAGCAGCCTTCAACAGGCGGTATGTGACTAACATGCTCTCGGCACGTGCGCCTCACTCGATGTTGCGACGTACAGAATCAGCGGCTTCACAATTAGCAACGCTTGTTTCACCAATACCCTCTGAGTCTCCTCGGTTGTCCTCCGTCTAGCCGGTACCCTCGATATTCGCGGTATTCTCTCCTTACTTCTCCATATTTCGGATCCTGCTCCCTCCTTACAGAAGCGTCGTGCCTCGGCTCATGGTCGCCACGCAAGTGAAGTCCTTACTTTCGGGCCTTTCGGCAGGGAGTACGCAGGCCGCGCCGTAATACCGAATCCTGTCATCCTCGCGTCCTATTGGCCGCTAATTAGCTCGCGCAGCCCCGCGAATCACGTGGGCCCGCGGTAACCGCGTGACTTCGTACGGCTCGGCGCGAAATCTGAACTTGTTCCAGAGTCGCCCTTTTCTTGTCTATTCGACTGTCTCCGCTTTTCAGATCAGATTACGTCCGAGGCAGCGAGTCCGAAGGACCTGAGCCGCCGTATGCCACCGCCTTCTTCCCTCGTCTGCAGTTTTCGTAATCGTGGACTCTTTCTGCTCATCCAAATTCCGGGAGGTTCTTCCCAAGTCCGGCAGACTCTCGTTTTCCTCTGCAAAAGTGATCGGCAAGGAGAGGGCACAAATAAATAACGCATTTTAAGAGTGACAGTAATTATACTTTGCGACCTGCGCTTCCCCGTTTCCGAGAGTATTCTGCTCGTCGTCTCCGCTAATCTTCTTCTCTTCTGGTAATCGGGTGAGACAGCTCCATACAAGGTCAAACTATAGCCATCGATCCCCACGTCTGTCGCTAATCAAAAAACGCTTGCAGGAAGAAAAATATAATAAATTCCGGAAAATTTTACGGCGCTCGACAGCCAGCGCCCGCACGCAAATACGCTCGCCCTCCCCTGAGCCGAGAGAGGGCAGGATCCGTAAGTTACAGTTGTCGTAAAAGTGACGGACGAAAAAAGTCACAGTATATACATATATATATATATATATTTATACATGTGTATATGTTATGTAATAATAATACCTCAAAAATTCATAAACCTTTAAACCTTTAAATAATATTATATATTACTAATATAATTACCACGAAAAATAACTGATATGTTATTCAAGGTGTAAGAACAAAATGAACATACATGTATATAAGTAAAACAGATTACAATTTTGTAGAAAATAATTGCGATATATTATTCTTAATGCATAAAATATGTATAAAAGTCGATTATTGAGATTTGATTTGAAATTTATACATATTAGCCCACAAGTACAATGAAAAATTTATTAGCCCACAGTACAATGAAAAATAATTGCTTGTAATTTCAGAGTACCAATTTATTAATGACTCGGAAAAAAACATGGCGGCCTGTTCTCAATAAACTTTGATGAATTTCTCGATGTCTACTTTTAGAAGTAAGGTCGAAACTTTTACAGAGTAAATACGACAACACATGAAGTACAAAAAGTATTGTATTAGAACCGTATCTTTCTCTCTCTCCTTAAAAGTTTTATAACGAAGTAAACACACAAAATTATGTAGAAATGTAGCCTTTTTCTTCTGTGATCTTTAATTCTGCCAATCAATGTCTAAGTTAATGCGAGTACTTAAATCAATCATTATTGAAACACTATTACATTTTGTACTTGCACTTTGTAAACTAAATGATAAACAACATATTTGATAACTATAATAGTTACTTGATAGGCTGCTTTTAATCTAAACCATTTTCATAACTTTTATTTCAACTATTTATTTCATCCATCGAAAGTTTTTTGAGAGCAGGTCGCCATGTCCTTTTTTGAATCATTAACAAATTGACATTAACTCTGAAATTACAAGCAATTATTTTTCATTATACGGTCTAGTATAAATTTCAAATCAAATCTCAATAACCGACTTTTATGTTTTGTGCACTAAGAATAATATATGGCAGTTATTTTCTAGAAAACTGTAATATGCAAATTGTAATCTGTTTTACTTATATGTAAGATAAATATACCGGTTATTGGATAGTTAAGGAATTGCACGACGAAATCATTTACTTAAACTTACTAAATATTAAAATTTTAGTTTTTAAACATACATAGTAAGAATGGATGTTTTATGAAACTAAACCCATTATTGAATGTTATTTGCGTTTATTATAAATTGTATTTAGTCATAAATATACAATAATATGATTCAAATGTCCTAATTATTGAACAAAAAAATGTGACGTGTCTCTGTGTCTACAAAAGTATTATATGACCCAATTATTGGACAAATAAAAAGCAATTTTTTATTATAGAAGATAATCGTATTTTACTTACTTAACAATCAGGATTGCACAAAAAAATAGACAGAACAAAAATAAGCGTATCTTTTCATATTCTTATGTGTATAATATGTATTTATATAGTTTGTTAATGAGTCTAATTAATTTGATTACTTTTGTTTCTTTTCTTTTTGATAAGAACCGCCTCTTTTTTCATCAGCTTTTTATTTTCTGCAATGAGCTTCTTTTTGGCTTTTCCTTCCGCTTTCTCTTTCTGAAGTCGTTTTCTTGTTTCTCTCTTATTCTGTAATTCTTTCTGCTTAAAGAACTTTTCTTCTTCCTTATTTCTTTGATATCTATTCCATTCGTTTAATGTCACAACAGAGGGAATTTTATCTATTTTGCGTGTATTTTTAGAAGTCTGATTTTATGAGCCATATGAAAATTTCTTTGAAAATTGAGGTTTCTACATTCTTAATAGCCTTTCTATTATAGGATACATCTTTTTTTTGTAAATTTCCTTTTAAACATTACAAAAAAACTTTATATTAATTTCAAATATGTAATATATGTATAAGAAATATACAAATTTTTATTTTTGTATCAGAAACATTTACTTTCAAAAATGTTAATAAGGTTCCCCTCGTTTTGCGTATCCTGTGATGTCACTTCAGAAGATACTACAATATTAGGTGGTTCACTTATTGCATTTTCAATGAGTAAATTAGGAAAAATGTCGTTAGAAGGAGGGATTTCTATTTTTTCGGTATTTTCCTGATTAGTAATAGTGTCAAAGTGATTATTTCTTCTTTGTTTGAAGGTAAAATAATTTCGAACAAGACCGATTCAGTTATATCATTTCCCAAAATATTTAATAGAATCTCATTGTTTGTCAAAGTATCGTAAACATCCGTTTTATCTCCTAAATGATAACATTTAAGAAATACGTAAAAAATATAATAATAATAATTTTGGGAGTACAAATTAGTTTGGTCCGTTTTCCAAAAGATGGCTCCGGCTATTATGAATGGTTCACAGTGACAGCTGATTTTGGCGGTTTTAGGGAGGTTAGAGACATTTGCTAATAATATTCAGTTTATATCGCTTTGAGTTTCATACAAAGACCTTGATTTTTACTGTGTTTGAAATGTCGAATTTTGTATTAACCAAGCAGCATTTGCGGGAGGTTTTAATTTTCTGCTTCAATTGGAAGAAAAATGCAGCTGAAGCCCATCGAATGCTTGTTGAAGTTTATGGTGACACTGCTCCAACTGATAAATTATGTAGGGAATGGTTTCGACGTTTCAAAGATGGAGATTTCAGCGTTGAAGACAAGCCTCGTTCTGGACAATCAAAATATTCGAAGACAAAGAATTAGAGGCATTACTCGAAGAAGATCAGAGTCAAACGCAAGAGGAGCTTGCAGAATCATTGGGAGTAACTCAAGAAGCAGTTTCTGTACGATTGAGAGCCATGGAAAACAAGGAAATTGGGTGCCTAGTGAACTGAAACCGAGACGTTGAAAGGCGATTTTTCACTTGCGAGCAGCTGATTCAAAGGCAACAAAGAAAAGGTTTTTTGCATCGGATTGTGATTGGAGATGAGAAGTGGATATTCTACAACAACCCCAAGAAGAAAAAATACTACGCGGCTAAGCCCGGTCAATCGTTGCCATCGACTTCAACATCAACACTAAAGCCGAACATTCATGGTTTGAAGATCATGATGTCTGTCAAGCCCCCCCACTAACGCAAAATAAATTTTAACATATTTTAAAATTAAGTGCTAATTAAATGCTAATTAGGTGCTGAAATGCGAAATTAGGTGCTCAAATAGTTTAGCAGAAAAAAAATATATTATTGGGAGGGGCTAGTTTGACATAAAGTTAGCCCCCTCCCAAAAAAAATTATATTTCTTGCATAAACAAACAAATCAAGTACAGCAGAATTAAGTGCTAATTAGGTGCTCCAAGAAAATAATTAAAATATTTCGAAATTTTAATATCTTACATACAGAATCAACATACAAAGAACTTAGGACGTCTGTTAAGCTGCACCCTCCACCATCGAAAATCAAGTTCGCAATAGGTCAAAAATTTAGTGCTTTATAGGTGCTAATTTAGTACTCTATTGCCGAATTTAGTGCTCCACCCGTTTAGCGGGAATTAAAAAAAAAAAGGGGGAGTTCAGCTTAACGACAAACTGGACCCTTCATAATAGAAAATTAAAGGAAATAAAAAATAACCACACAGGGATTTTAGTGCTAATTTAGTGCTCCAAAATAAACGAAAAAAATATCAAAATGTATTGAAATATACTAAAAAAAACGTTATTCTAATGTACCAACGTCTACAGAAAACTCCATCACCGGTATCTACATTACAATCGTCAATGAATTTAAAGCTCACAAGTTGATGGTCCGAAAATAATCCACAGACATTGTGATATAAAAAAAAGTACATATCCGAATTTAGTGCTCGCTCTAAATAATTATAAACAATTAATTAATAGCGAAAAAGCGTGCGCGGTGCACGAAAATGCCTCGTCAGATCGTCATACAATTTGGTGCTTGCAAGTTATTGTTCCTACGATATTCCTTAGACATTGTAGTACTAGAGAAAAGACTTATTCGAATTTAGTGCTCGCTCTAAATAATTATAAACAATTAATTAATAGCGAAAAAGCGCGCGCGGCGTACTAAAATGCCTCGTCAGGTGGGCAGAGAATTTGGTGCTCGCAAGTTATTGGTCCTAGGATATTCCTTAGACATTGTAGTACCAGAAAAAACACATATTCGAATTTAGTGCTCGCTCTAAATAATTATAAAAAATTAATTAATAGCGAAAAAGTGTGCGCGGCGCACGAAAATGCCTCGTCAGATCGTCATACAATTTGGTGCTCGCAAGTTATTGTTCCTACGATATTCCTTAGACATTGTAGTACCAGAAAAAACACATATTCGAATTTAGTGCTCGCTCTAAATAATTATAAACAATTATTTAATAGCGAAAAAGAGCGCGCGGCGTACTAAAATGCCTCGTCAGGTGGGCAGAGAATTTGGTGTTCGCAAGTTATTGGTCCTAGGATATTCCTTAGACATTGTAGTACCAGAAAAAGTACATATCCGAATTTAGTGCTCGCTCTAAATAATTATAAACAATTAATTAATAGCGAAAAAGCGTGCGCGGTGCACGAAAATGCCTCGTCAGATCGTCATACAATTTGGTGCTTGCAAGTTATTGTTCCTACGATATTCCTTAGACATTGTAGTACCAGAAAAAACACATATCCGAATTTAGTGCTCGCTCCAAATAATTATAAACAATTAATTAATAGCGAAAAAGCGTGCGCGGCGCACGAAAATGCCTCGTCAGATCGTCATACAATTTGGTGCTCGCAAGTTTATAATTATTTGTTTATAATAATTTAGAGCGAGCACTAAATTCAGATATGTACTTTTTTTTGTATCACAATGTCTGTGGATTATTTTCGGACCATCAACTTGTGAGCTTTAAATTCATTGACGATTGTAATGTAGATACCGGTGATGGAGTTTTCTGTAGACGTTGGTACATTAGAATAACGTTTTTTTTAGTATATTTCAATACATTTTGATATTTTTTAGTTTATTTTGGGGCACTAAATTAGCACTAAAATCCTTGTGTGGTTATTTTTTAACTTTATTTCCTTTAATTTTCTATTATGGGGGGGTCCAGCTTGCCGTTAAGCTGGACCCCCCTTTTTTTTTAACTCCCGCTAAACGGGTGGAGCACTAAATTCGGCAATAGAGTACTAAATTAGCACCTAAAAAGCACTAAATTTTTGACCTATTGCGAACTTGATTTTCGATGGTGGTGGGTGCAGCTTAACAGACGTGAACTTAGGCGCAAGTCGCGCGGTCGGCTGACAAGACAGAAGTTGCCTTAAACAATTAGGTGCTGCGGCAAGTTTGGTATCAAAATTTTCCTTTTTTTATATTATTTAAAGATATGTAATCGCCGAATTAGGTGCTCGTTCCGTTTGGCAGGAGTACGAACTCGGTTCGCTCATTCGGTTAAGCCCTTGTCATGTAAAAAACGAAATGCCATAAAACGGATTCAGTAAGCGAATTGACCAATTACAGTAGAGATCGTATGGCCACTAGTAGCGAATCCAATATTACGATTTCCTTACTGATTACGTTTTACGGTTTTTCATCTTTGTATGTGCCATGGGCTTTACGAGGAATGTAGTCGGCATTTCGGCTTAGATCAAAGTTCTGGATTACTTTCAATAGCGCTTTGGTTCCTGTGGCAGCGATTATGTTTGAGACGCGCCGCCTATTTCCATCTCTGTTGTTATTGCCGCCGGCCGATATCTCCGCTTAGTCCAGTCAATATGTACATTTGAATATGCAAATGATGGAAGAGTGGATTTTCTTTTTCGAGGGGGTTGGGGGGGTCAAAAAAAGCTTAACTCTAAGTTTTCGACTTCCTAGACCTGGAGCTTCATTTCTGACAGCCAAAAACGTGTTTTTTTGGACAATATTCGATAACTCGGTTGCTATTGACTTTAGAAGGTCGATTAAGGGTGCATTTTGAAGGTTTTTTTATGCTCTACAAGTTTTGTCTGATGACTTTTTTTGGTACGATCGATTTATTTCGAGATATCGAACGATAAAGGAAAAATATTGTTACTTTTTTGCTTTTTACGGATTATTATCGCAAAAAGCTCAAAAAATGCTTCAGATAAAACTTGTAGAGGACAAAAAAACGAATATTTTCGTTTTTTATTCGTTTCATTCCGTTGAGAATTGAACCTTCTACAGCGCCGCAAACTTGCAACTCTGCGCTAGCGCAACATCCGCGAGCGTTGTTCACGTGGACACGAGGCCTGAAAATGCTTTCGCTTACATTTACACTCCATGAAGTTAAAAAATTATAAGTAATATATGTTTTTGAAAGGTTTTTTAACGCTCGACAAGTTGTGTGGTATGACTTTTTTCGTATGATCGATTAATTTCGATACATCGAAAGGTAAAGGTAAAAAAGTAGTAAAAAATGAGAAAATTATTTTACTTTCTGGCCTTTTACGCATTATTGTCGCAAAAAACTCGAAAAATGCTTAGAATAAAACTTGTAGAGAACAAAAAAACGAACATTTTTGTTTTTTATTCGTTTCATTCCATTCAGAATTGCACCTTGTACAGCGCCAGAAACTTGCAATTTTGCACTCCTGCAACGTTGGTGTGTTCGCTGAGCCTGAAAATGCTTTGGCATACATTTTCACTGCAGTAAGTTACAAAATATAAAATAATATATATTTTTTAAAGAGGTTTTCACGCTGCACAAGTTACTTTGTATGATATTTTAAGTTCTTAAAAATTGTTCAGTTATTTAGACTTATGAAATTAGTTCACACACTTGTATTTGACTTTTTTTTTTCAGCTGCTGCTGCTGAATGAAATGTAAAATTCCAGTATATGAAAAAATTGTATGTACCTGTTGTACATACATAATTGTATATACTTGTTGTACACTGAAAAATAAATTTCGCAAATTCAAAGAAATATTTGTTTGAATACTTGCGAAAAAGTATTTCTTTAAATTAAATAAATATTTATTAAAATAAGAATCGTTTCTTCAGATTGTATTTGTTTTTGTTTCAAGAATAAATTTTCTTTAAAGTATTCAAAGAAATATTTCTTTCAATGTACGGAATTACAATGTTTTCAATAATGTTTAATATTTATTTTCGTTAACATAATAATTTGTTGTCGATAATTGTAAATCATGAAGTAATTTGTCGCACACGAAATATACAAATGACTCGCATTAAGAAGTGCAATTTCCCGCAAAATAAAGTAAAATTTACCGACAATAGTGTAATAAGTAAAAATGTCATACAACGTAATTTAAGAGCGTTAAAAAACCTTTAAAAAACATATATTATTTTATATTTTGTAACTTACTGCAGTGAAAATGTATGCCAAAGCATTTTCAGGCTCAGCGAACACACCAACGTTGCAGGAGTGCAAAATTGCAAGTTTCTGGCGCTGTACAAGGTGCAATTCTGAATGGAATGAAACGAATAAAAAACAAAAATGTTCGTTTTTTTGTTCTCTACAAGTTTTATTCTAAACATTTTTCGAGTTTTTTGCGACAATAATGCGTAAAAGGCAAAAAAGTAAAATAATTTTCTCATTTTTCACTACTTTTTTACCTTTACCTTTCGATGTATCGAAATTAATCGATCATACGAAAAAAGTCATACCACACAACTTGTCGAGCGTTAAAAAACCTTTCAAAAACATATATTACTTATAATTTTTTAACTTCATGGAGTGTAAATGTAAGCGAAAGCATTTTCAGGCCTCGTGTCCACGTGAACAACGCTCGGATGTTGCGCTAGCGCAGAGTTGCAAGTTTGCGGCGCTGTAGAAGGTTCAATTCTCAACGGAATGAAACGAATAAAAAACGAAAATATTCGTTTTTTTGTCCTCTACAAGTTTTATCTGAAGCATTTTTTGAGTTTTTTGCGATAATAATCCGTAAAAAGCAAAAAAGTAACAATATTTTTCCTTTCTTTACCTTTATCGTTCGATATCTCGAAATAAATCGATCGTACCAAAAAAAGTCATCAGACAAAACTTGTAGAGCATAAAAAAACCTTCAAAATGCACCCTTAATCGACCTTCTAAAGTCAATAGCAACCGAGTTATCGAATATTGTCCAAAAAAACACGTTTTTGGCTGTCAGAAATGAAGCTCCAGGTCTAGGAAGTCGAAAACTTAGAGTTAAGTTTTTTTTGACCCCCCTAACCCCCTCGAAAAAGAAAATCCACTCTTCCATCATTTGCATATATATTGCCATTTTTCGTACATATTGACTGGACTAGCTGCACACCGGGCGATACGTATCACACTAGTGCATGCGACGCTACTCTGTTTGTGTATGCTATACGTTTCAAAAATTTTCTCGATTTTCAGTCACTGTAGAGACACGGCAGAGTACGGATCGAATTTTGCATTCATCTCTCGTTGTTACAGTGTATCGTGATATTTTTGAACTTTTCTATAGCGCATTCGTTTATATAGTGTTTTTAATATATTGCAAAGTATATTTCAAGATGCCACGAGTAGGAAGACCAAATAAACTCGATAAAAGCGCTATAATAGAAGTTATACTGAAGTATAAGGATGAAATTATCAAGGAAGATGATCGGATAATTTCCAAAAGTGATCCTATTTGGATTACAATTGGGACAGAATTAAATAACATTAAAACTCCTATTGCATTGTATACATTTATAACATGTAATAAATTTAAAGTAAGAGATAAATTGTTTGATCGTTTTCAGGATTCTGTACATAATGAAAATGATATACAAGGTTATACAGGTATTACTAATGAAAATGCAGATATTATTAATGAAAATATAGACAAGGAGCAAAACTCAGGTAAGTCGAGATCTACATTAATGTCTGATACAACATTAAGTGACTCAAGTATACGTCAAAGTAATGTAGATGGTATATCAACTTTTATTGTAAGTATATCTAAAGAAGATTATACATTAATGATTATTCATAAAAAATATCGAAGATAGAAATCGACCTATATCTTACAGGAATTATGCTATTCTACCTGGATTATGGCAGCATGTCTTTAATGAAAAAATATGGCAGGCCACTAAAATATCTTGTGGAATTAATTTTAAACGCCATAAATTACTTAATAATGCAGAATCCGGATATGCATGCGGTACTTGTAAATGTGGATCCACTATTAAATGTGTGATTAATAATTCAGAAGAACTAATTACCAAATTAAAATGCACTTATATTGAAGGTCAAGGACGTTGCGGAAAACGGTACTTACGAAAGCCTATAAGACAAGAATTGTTCGTTGAACAATTACGAGGAACAAGTGCATCTAAATATAGAATAGACTTAGCAGAAAAGCTAATGCAGGAGGTTGATAATAAAGAACCGCCATTTATATAATACGAATGTTTTGAGAACGGCAAAATATGAAATTACTCAGAAGAATTATATGGACAAAAATCCATTAAAAGCCCTATATTTATTGCAATTAGGACCACTAAGAAATATAATTCATAGTATTGGAATGAATCCTTTTTATATACATTATTGGTTCAATCATCAATTACACGTATATCGAACGTATGTAAAAGATGAAACATCTTGTGTATATATTGATGCAACGGGAAGTACTGTAAAAAAAATTATAAGGGCCGATAAAACCAAGACAAAAAGTATTTTTTTACGACCGACTGCTGCCAACCGAAGGTTGGCACAAAAAGGAGGAGTATGCGTTTCACCGAAGCGGATCGGTTGTCACCTAAGATCTCCGTAACTACAATATATATTCATATCAACTTTTGGCTACAGACTTCTTATTGACCAAGCTTGGTTTAAAGCATATAATTGCCATGAATTTCTTTTCTATAATAAAGAAGTATTTTTGATCAACATGCGATTCGATAGGTTATAAATCAATCCTAGTGGTATGTATGTTCTCTGATTGGCTGTCGGATGAATCTAGAAACTAAATTGATTAACCAATGATTAATCAATAGGCAGGGAAGTTTAGTGACTTACAGTTACAGTCAACACACATCTAGTCTGTTCGTATTGTATGTGCTTATTTGTTTGCACTTTGTTTCGCTTTCTTAAGTGCAATCAGGATTTCGTGCAACACGAGCAGATCTATAGTGGCGGATAATTAGAGGTATTAGAGGTTAAATCTTAGATCATATAGTATAGAAGGAGGATAGTCTCTTGAAAGTAAAGGCGAGTAGAGAGACAGAGAAAAATAGATTGAGATCATAGTTGGTAATGCGCATGACTGTAGGGAGAGAATGCGCGCGCAAGCGAATTACACACAGCTGTCAGCTGCAGTACATTTGATATATGAATTTAAGGTTAAGGTTAAACGGCTAAAAATTATTTTGCCAATAAACTCTACTCGTAGAACAGAACCAAACACAGTTCGCGAATAATCAACGTGCTTTCTAGCATCCACGGTGGATAAAGGCCGCAGCACACACTTTTGCATAACGCATAAACCATATACATAAAGAATTTGATTGGTCCATTGACTCATGCATAAGAAAATGGGCCAATGAAATTCCTTATGCATATGTTTTATGCGTTATGCATAAAATTATGCGCACGCGTATGGAGTATGCGCATTACAATCTACGATCTTCATTTCTCCATCTTGTACATAATCTATGATTTTCATCTCTCCATCCTTGTCAATCTTCTCGGCTTCAACCGAATGTATGTACAGGGATTATACGCCTATGCTCCTTCTAGTACTATATATGTTCTAACTGTTAAATCTATTTGTTATAATCATGGATTATTAAAATCATAGATGTATATGATCGATGCCAAAAAATCGATGCGGAAACATAGAATGGATCTCACTAAGGCCGGAATCAGACTACGCATTGAAAATTGAGATTGAAGATTAAAAATTGAAATTTGACCAATGAGAATAAAAGAATTTTTGCTGCTATTATTTAGATTGGCCAAATTTCAATCTTTCAATCTTTAATCTCAATGTTCAATACGTAGTCTGATTCCGGCCTAATGAGAAGCATAACCAAGTGCAGCGCTAAGCGCACATGTTGCACCTTTATCACTCCTCGAGATCAATTGTGTATTTCGAAATGACGTGAAAATTATAAAATTATGAAAAAGTGAGCAAATTTACTAGGATATTTATAATATCATTGGTCAACAACTAATAAATTCGTTCAATTTTGTAATTTTGACTTTGTTTCAAGAAACACAATTGCACGCAACGTAATCGAACTCAGAGTACCAATCGGAACCCCGTATTATAAGTAACAATGAATAGGACTTTTAATTTATTAGGAATTTTTTAGGAACTTTTTAAAAAGAATCATTTCCGTCATTGCAAACTCCTTGCAATATTACAATTTCATGTAATAATATTATGTATAGATATATATGTACACACATACCTTTTAAAAAAGTATGAAATAAAAGAATTTTAAAAATAAATTTAAGACATAACCTTAAAAAAAAATTAAAATTAAATAAAATTAAAAAACAAAGCTTTTAAAAGTATGAAATTAAATTAAAAATATAATTGATGAAAACTAATATAAGAAACTAAAAAGTTAATGATATAAAATTATAAACTAAAAAAAAATTGACAAACAAAGGTAATAAAAAAAATAAAAAACTGAAATATTAAAAACTAAAAAAATTAACAACAAAACTAAGAAACTATATATAAACTAAAAAAAACTAAAAATTTAAAAAATAAAAATGTAGATTGTAATAAGGCTCAATAAATTTAAAACTAATGGAGAGAAACAGGGCTACGAGCCAATAAATTCGTTAAATTCTTTCTTTTTTTTTTTATTTATTCTAATATATTGCAAAAACTATCACCTAATTAAAAAAATTAAAAAATTAACAAAAAACTGTAAGAAACTATAATATAAACACTAAAAAAATCTAAAAAAAAAAAACTAAAAAACTAAATAAAAAAACTAAACAAAATTAAAACAAAAAACCTAAAAAAAACTGAAAACTGAATAATGACATAAAACTTAAATAACTATTAAAACAACAAAAAATAAAAAAATTTTACACAAAAATGGAAACTTTACAAGAATTAGTTTTTAAAAAAAAAAACTCCCGACTGCTGCCAAAAGTGAGTTACATTAACAAACTAAAAAACTAAAACTTAACAAACTAATAAAAAGAAAAATTTTAAAATTAACAGAAAATAAAAATAAGAAAATAATAAAAAACTAAAAAATTGGAAACTAATAAAAAACTAAAAATTATTTAAAAAGTCTGGTTTAAAAAGTTTAAAATAATTTAAAAAAATAGATTTAATTAATAACAATATACATAAGTCGTAGAAATCTAGTTTAAACAGTTTAAAATAAGGGTCGCAACACATAATAAAAAATATACATTAAATAAACCAGTTTAAAATAATAAATAAAGGTATAATTTTTCTAAAAATTTAATAAAAATAAAATATAAAAAGTAAATACAAAAACTGGACCTCACACATTTATTTTTAATATATCTTTAGCACATTACATAAAAGTTATAGTATACAGAAAAAGAATTTTATACTTTATATAATTATATCTATTATGCTATAATTAATTACATGATTTAAAACAGCAGTCGGGAGACGCCACGCCAAATTTTGTTTCTTATACTTGACATATTAATTATATAATATTTATTTAGTATATATATTCAAACACATATGCTTGCGTACATACACGTAATGTGTATGTATACTTTTATACTGAATAACTTTTTACGACCGACTGCTGCCAACCGAAGGTTATATAGTAATTATAAGACAGATAATATGGCGAAGAAATAGTAAATTTGGCGTGGCGTCTCCCGACTGCTGTTTTAAATCATGTAATTAATTATAGCATAATAGATATAATTATATAAAGTATAAAATTCTTTTTCTGTATACTATAACTTTTATGTAATGTGCTAAAGATATATTAAAAATAAATGTGTGAGGTCCAGTTTTTGTATTTACTTTTTCTATTTTATTTTTATTAAATTTTTAGAAAAATTATACCTTTATTTATTATTTTAAACTGGTTTATTTAATGTATATTTTTTATTATGTGTTGCGACCCTTATTTTAAACTGTTTAAACTAGATTTCTACGACTTATGTATATTGTTATTAATTAAATCTATTTTTTTAAATTATTTTAAACTTTTTAAACCAGACTTTTTAAATAATTTTTAGTTTTTTATTAGTTTACAATTTTTTAGCTTTTATTTTCTTATTTTTATTTTCTGTTAATTTAAAAATTTTTCTTTTTATTAGTTTGTTAAGTTTTAGTTTTTTAGTTTGTTAATGTAACTCACTTTTGGCAGCAGTCGGGAGTTTTTTTTTTTTTTAAAACTAATTCTTGTAAAGTTTCCATTTTTGTGTAAATTTTTTTAATTTTTTGTTGTTTTAATAGTTATTTATGTTTTATGTCATTATTCAGTTTTTAGTTTTTTTTAGGTTTTTTGTTTTAATTCTGTTTAGTTTTTTTTTATATAATTGTGTTGCTAACTCTGAGAAAAGCGGTCTTTTTCCGGTATGTCAAATGCTTTCGGAACGTCATCATACAAATGCAATCCAATACTGGTTGATAGAATGGGTTCGAAGTGGTGCACCTCGTCCACGTGAAGTAGTGTGTGATGCCAGTCGTGCATTATTAACAGCAGCTGTACGAAGTTTTACAGGATATTTAACTCTTGAAGAATATTCTGATGCATGTAAAGAAAATAATTTACCTATATGCTATATACGCATAGATGTGGCACATTTTATTAAAATATACGCAAATTTCTTGAAAGATGTGCGACCACGCGTAAAAGCATTGTATATGTCATTATTAGGACAATTAATTTTAAATTGTAACATTAATAGAACAGAGGAAATATTAAAAGGAATATTAGTTATAGCAAGAAGTGAAACTGAAGGTATGACAACAAATAATAAAAAAACAATATGTGAAATATATAAAACCATAAAAAAACCTTTTTTTAAAAAAAGAAAAAAACATACGCCAAGTGCATATAAAAGATACTGAACTTCTTGATCAAAAACAGATATGAGATAAATATAATTGACCAAGTGTATTCTTCATTACGCCAGTCACATAAGACAGACCGAAAGTGACTATAATTGTCAACTGGATTATAGTGAAGAAAAAACTTGGCGTGCCCGGGTCGCATTAATTGTAAACAGTATTCAGTGAAAACATTATTTCAACATAGTATTTGCATTATAAATTAAAATATAAAAATAACAGACATATGTATACAGATATATACGTATAATATATACGTATAATATACACGTATAATATAGTGATATAATTAGTATCATCATTCACTATATAGTGATATAATTTGTGGGACATGAAAATATATTCACAACTAAGTATTATAATATGTTCAGTAAGCAATTATTAACATCTTTTCTTTGTTGAATTGTTTTCGCATATATTGTGTATACTGCAGAATATTGCGATAGAACCAAGGTTCTAGAATATTGCGTTTTAATGCGACCCGGGCACGCCAAGTTTTTTCTTCACTATAATCCAGTTGACAATTATAGTCACTTTCGGTCTGTCTTATGTGACTGGCGTAATGAAGAATACACTTGGTCAATTATATTTATCTCATATCTGTTTTTGATCAAGAAGTTCAGTATCTTTTATATGCACTTGGCGTATGTTTTTTTCTTTTTTTAAAAAAAGGTTTTTTTATGGGATTTCACTGCTTTTTGTTAATTATGAAAACGTGATAATAATGTAGGAAATTTAAATCCTCTAAAAATAAATACAGATTCTGTTTCTAAAATAGTTATTTTGTAAATTTCTATTTATTTAATATTAAAGATGTACTCGTATTGTATTTATTGACACTTAATTATACTTAAGTTTATTTGTACTTAATTTAGATTTGTTCTAAGAAAAATATATACGCGCTCTTTGCATTTCGTGGCCACTTACATACTTCAACTTTTAAATCATTTATGGATGTCCATTTTGTACCTTTAGCTCGCAATAAATTTGTGTAATGTCCTTCGTCTATATTTTTACCATGATGAAGAATCGCACTATTAACTTTATAAATATTATCACCGATACAAATTTTTGACGAAGGTATGGATTTAATATTAAGATTTGTAATCTTTATAACTTCTTCATTATTAACTTTAAATAATAATAATTGAATAATAAGTACACGTTTGGTCGTTGTTATACTAGTCTTTTCAAGTAAAGCAGTTGAATTACAATTACATGTATGTGTCACACGTACGATTGAAAAATACATGTATGTGTCACACGTACGTCTGAACATAACTGAAACGTACCCTTTTCGGGACTCGGTCTCTAGATCTCGGTATCGGCTGCACCAATTTTATTCGGACTGGTCGCAATCGAAAGATACCGATGACATTATATAATAAAAGTGTTTTTAGATTTTTGATTCTGCTTTTAAATTCTGAGTAATTTTAATCTAAAGTTTCAAGATGTGAAAACTCGAGATAAAGCTAGTGGTAGCGTCGTGAATTTGACATCGACATGAACATATACACGCATCAAGTATCATGTCATCATGTCAAACGGTTATATTTTTATTTTATGCACTTGGCGTCGCGACGCTACCGCGTCGCTTGATAAAAATGAAGAACTTATTAACATCATCGAATGAAGAAATACCTATAGATGATGATTTATATTCTTATGATGTTTATGATGAAGATAGCGATAATAGTAAGTGGAGTCAATGGGCAGAAAATATTGATAATGAAATACAACAAAAAATCTCCGATAATGAAGGAGATCGTGAGAATGCACATTACATGCCAGCATTTGCAGATCGTCTTATAAAATATATAAAATTGATACCCATGTGGTCGTGCATATCTAGAGATAAATTTGGATATGGAAGAGTTCCAGCTAGTAGTGCTTCAATAGAGAGTGATTTTAATATTATAAAGAACATTTTTTTGAAAACAAAACAAACACCAATGAGAGCAGATGAATTTGTTACAAAACATATATCATTTATAAGTGGTCGTTCAAAATTAACCGATATTAATTTGCAGAAGAAGGAAAAAAATACAGAAGACGTAATAGAAGAACCAGAGGACAATATAGAAATTACTACAACGGATATTGTTAATAAAAATGTGGAAGATGAATGTCCAGCATGCAGGAATGGAGACTAACCAAGCGGTGCACATGTCTGTTATATATGCCGGAAAAATGTACATGCACTTGATGCATGTTTTGCTCCAGTTGGAGAAGAAGGATACGGTTAGAAAAGAGTATGCAAAAATTGTCAAAGAACAGATATTCAAAATATAATTGCATCAAGAGAAGTGGAAGATTGGTATGGTCTCGCGGCAAGAGAATCTGAATCTAAAGGCAGATATTTACAAGGAAAGAGTATCGAAAATGAATTTTTATTAGATAAGAATATACGTAAAATACCTATTATTAAAAATGGTGGAAATTTAAGTATTAAAGCAGTTGCGTTCGGAAAAACAAATATTCTTTTACAAATACATGTGCTTTCGATAGTATTTTGCAGCTCTTTATTGCTGCTTATCTCGATAAAGATAAAATTAATAATGAATGTAATAATATCTTTTTTAAATTAATCTGTGATATAATATGTTACGGTGTACGTAAATTATCTTATAGGTTACGTGTCGAAATTCTAACGAAAATGTTTTCAGGAAATACTTTACCAAACAATTGTATTTTAATAGATTGTCAAGTAACAATTGGTTTCTTATGCAACAAATTATTTGCAGAATGTCCAACCTTTCGAGAAATATCCAGGTGTTCTAATGATTGTGCAGAAAGATTGAAAGTACTTCCAATAGTCAATATTGAAATTAGTACGTTAATTCGGAAAGACTTTGCACAAATAGAAAAAGATATTATTTTACAGCCGCAACGTTGCTGTAAAACAAACTGCGATGGTTTAGAAATTACTTCGATTATACATACAGATATTGATTTAATTCTGTTACTCTTATTAATAATAAATAAAAATTCAAGTTATAAATTAAATTCTTTTTTGTTTTCAGGATATTTCCTCTTATTTGAGATATATTCAAATAATGAAGAATCATTAAGTGTTAAATTGGAAAATATTCCACAAAAGATAATGTTTTCTTTTTTAAGAGAACACAATTTGGTAGGAATAATTAATTATAAATCACCTACGACACGAACAAGACATTCCGAAGAAAGTATTAGGCATTATACTGCAATATGTTATCGAAAAAATAACAAATGGATACAGTACGATGATTGTAAGGATTCAGGAATAATTTTAAATGATCAATACGTTGCTTGTCCACATATTATTTCATATGCAATATAGATATAAAAAAGTTTCGTATTAACACATATCGTATGATAACATAAAAAATTTTTATATTAATACAGTCAAAAAAACTTTTTCTTTATACATTATTTATACATCTTTTTAAAAGCATAAAAAATGTTTTAAAAAAGATGTATAAAAAATGTATAAAGAAAATTTTTTTAACTCTATTAATATAAAAATTTTTATGTTATGATATGATATTTCCATCTCAGAAAGCTGTGATATGCAGACAAATATAGAAATAGTTTATTCTAAATGTTAAAAAAAGTATGAAAAATTATTTTTATATAAGTATGAAATTGGAAAAAACTGCTTGAGCATTGATAATTTCTGAAAGTAACTATTTAAAATTTTTGTAGTAACTTATAATAACATAATTTATTAATTAATAACTTAAAAATTTGCAAAATATAATTTATTTATCAATTTCTAAATAACTCTCAGAAATTAGTCGCGCATAACAGCGTGAACTGTTATTCATATTATGCAGTTATTAATTAGTTAATTATTTACATAATAAGCATTGATTGTATCAGAAGGTTTCAGTTATGTTAAAATTTTTGTTTTTTTGTACTAAGAACATTTATAATTAAATGGAACATTTACTACTGCTAATTTAATAAAAAAACAATAATATAATAAAAAAAAATAAAAAAAAGATAATATAATAATTGCAAGATATCTTTCAGATACAAGTCGCGCTAAAACGTGAACTGCTATTAATATTATGTAAATAAGACGATTAATTATAAAATAAAGTTACTGTGCATTGCAAGCAAGTGTGAAGGACATTTAAAAGTTTTTATACGTGAAACAATCTAAAATGTATAAGAACTTGTGTACCAAAATTATAACATAAATTTTACTATAAAACACTTAAATTATTATTTGTAAATTTTTATGCAGTGTTACAAGAGAAACGAAGTTTTTTTTCAAGAAACTAATACGTATAAAAAAAAGGAAACAGGAACTCTGTAGTTGTAAAAATAAAATTAAAAAAAAATTGTTATAATAAATATTAGTATGTTATAACATATATATTAGAGGACTAAATACAGGGTGACCCATTTTAACTTAGGCAGCCAAATAACTCGAAAACTAAATCCAATAGACAAAAATGTTTCAAATAAAAATGGAACGGTGTCGAGGGGGACACGTTTTAGTCACGTTCTTTTTTTCCTAAGTGGAGGCGCTGAAAAGATATGAAGGTCACCTCCACTTTTTTAAATGGTATTATGTAATTTTTTTTAGATAACGTGATTCCTCTAATTATTTTGCATATAAAAGTATTAAGGTAGAGATACCAAAAAACCAATAGTTTTCGAGATATTTTACACTTTATTTTGGTACATATTGACACAAAATGTTAAATAACTCGTAAACTGTTAACTTTTTGATTATCGTACCTTAATGCTTTTGTGAACAGAATAATGAGATAAATCAAATGGTGTAAAGAAAACACATAGTTGCTTTAAAAAAAATATGTATACAAAATGGATAATTTTTTAAATATGCAACTATGTGTTTTCTTTACACCATTTGATTTATCTCATTATTCTGTTCACAAAAGTATTAAGGTACGATAATCAAAAAGTTAACAGTTTACGAGTTATTTAACATTTTGTGTCAATATGTACCAAAATAAAGTGTAAAATATCTCGAAAACTATTGGTTTTTTGGTATCTCTACCTTAATACTTTTATATGCAAAATAATTAGAGGAATCACGTTATCTATAAAAAATTACATAATTCCATTTAAAAAAGTGGAGGTGACCTTCATATCTTTTTAGCGCCTCCACTTAGGAAAAAAACAACGTGACTAAAACGTGTCCCCCTCGATACCGTTCCATTTTTATTTGAAACATTTTTGTCTATTGGATTTAGTTTTCGAGTTATTTGGCTGCCTAAGTTAAAATGGGTCACCCTGTATATGTTATAACATACTAATATTAAATTAACATTTAGTACTTTCATGTTCCAATTCTATAAAAAAAAAACAAATATGTATATCCTTCAAATGATTGTCGCGCAATTCTGTGTGAACTGCACTACTGTAAGGGACTACGCAGAATAAAAGGAACAGGGAACAGAGAACAGAGAATAAGAACTTCAACCTATCAGAAATCATATACTGTGGAATAAACAGTGTGTATTCCATAGTACATGATTTTAGGTTGAAATTCTTATTCTCTGTTCTCTGTTCCCTACATTCTGCGCAGCCCCTAATGTAACTTTGTACGGTCGCGAAGAGAACGGTTGCAACACTTTTTCAATTAATTTCGGAATGCAGCTCATTTCTGCTCACCGAGTGATTAGTTCTTATGTTTGAATCTAACAACTTACATTCAACCGTTTTACGAGCAAGACTGAATTCTGATTAAAAAAGATTTGCAACTTTTCCATCCACGATTGTACATACAAAAAACAGGTAAGATTATTTTGCAAATAGTTAGTTATCTAAAGTTAACTAATTTTGCATTACATTTCAATTTTATTAAAAAAGAATAAAATTATAATGTGTTATTTTTGTTGTATTACATTTTTATTAATAAATTTTTATATGTGATCAATTATAAATATAAATATTTCCTTTATAAACATGGACTTGTTTTTGGCCTCTTGCTCGTCCTCGTCCTCGTCCTCGTCGTTGTTCCCATGCATTCCTCTGATTTTCGTTTAAATTTAATTGTTGCATGCTATTTCTAATGCCCGTTATGTCTCCGTTATTCTCCTGATGTAATTGTCGCAGCATCTGCAATTCTTGCCACATTTCCTGTACACTTGGCATATTTTCCGCTGGCTAAAAGTAAGAAAAATTGTTTTAAGAAAAAAGTTTATATATACATATTTGAATAAAGTATTTATGGAATATGTGTGCTTTTTACAAAATTGTATTTATAATATTACTTTTACGGATTGAGGCTGTACATCAAGTTGATACTGTTGAGGCTGTAGAAGTTGTTATGATTGCGGAGGCTGTTGCTGATGTGGCTGTTGCTGATGTGGCTGTTGAGACTGTTGTGGCTGTTGCTGTTGAGGCTGTTGAAGTTGTCGCTGTGATTGCGGAGGCTGTTGCTGACGTGGCTGTTCAGACTGTTGTGGCTGTTGCTGTTGAGATTGTTGAAGTTGTCGCTGCGATTGCAGAAGCTGTTGCTGACATGGCTGTGGAGACTGTTATGGCTGTTGAGACTGTTGAGATTTTTGAGGCTGTTGTGCGGATTGTGGCATATTTTGTTGTGGCGGTTGCTGTGGGATACTATGCTCGTTCTTATTTTCTGAAAATAGGTTAAGTAACTTTTGTCGTCGTCTAATTTTACATTTTTGTCGTGTTCGCCATAATTGACTCCTTTTTATTTTTTTGTTTGTGTCTGTAACGTCGAACATATTCTTCATGTATATTGACGTAGAATATTCATTGATAAAAACTTATTATGTTCATAAAGTATGCTGTGCTGATAGTAATAATTACAATTATTTCAAAGAATTAATTAATGTAAAATAATAATATGTGATGGTAGTGATAGTTACAATTATTTTTCAACATTTTTGCAAATTAGAAACAAAATATTGCGTATACTTATGTTATTGTAAATAACAAACAAAATTGGGTAAAAAGTTTATCACTGCACCTTTTCATAAAAATATTAAAAATACGAATGGACTTCTTTAGCATTTACTCTAATAGTACGTAAACAAGTACATAAACTGAACGCATTGCCAACTTACCTCTTATGCCAACGAGACCTGGTCTCCCCTACATCAAAGACGCGGTACATCAAATGTAGCGTATTGAATAGCTGTGGGCCCACTTGATGATATATATATTGTGACGTGACACTTTGTGATTGCATTTACGCGGAGATCCTGTGTCCTCTAAACTCGAAGGGCGAGGGCACAAGCGAGCGTGCCAAATTTCTATCTTTTGTTTCGTTTTGTATATTCTTTTATATAAAATATTTAGTAATTTCAGATTTTTAAAGAACGATTATTAGTCACATTAGAGCGTGAGCGGTGGTTATCTTAGATTCGTGTAATGTTGCCGCCTCACTCACGGAAGGAAGAAAGAAGATGTCGTGGAGGAAGCAAGAAACCACCAAAGAAGATCCCGATAGTGTCCTCAAGGAGCGCAGTACACGCAGGTCGTATTGTTTTGTAACCTCTGCTAATTTTGATATTATTTGGTAATTGTCGCACCTTTATTGCAGACGCCTCGGAGAAAGACGTACTAAAGGACCGTCTTAGCACGGCCCGAACAGTGGCAGTCGCCTCCACTTCTGAGGAGAGCGATAGAAGACCACTGATCAAGACGGAAAGCCTCGGCCAGCTAATTTGGAAAAGCGCGCCAGAGATTCAAAGGATACGCGACCCGCAGGACTCGCTGTGATTAGTCGCGGGGTTGCGCGTCAGCAACAAGCCAATTAGAATAAAGAGCGGCCCGATAGGAGAGGGGCCTATTGGCCTACGTGGATCCGCGAATGCTCCCGATTATCACTTGCGCGGTGATCGAGTTTCTGTAAAGAGGACACGGAATCTCCGGAGCTTTCGGGAACTGAGAATGCTGTCTACCGTTGCCGAGAAATTTAGAGGCGGAGGTTTTCCTCTGAAGGATCAACGAGGGATCGTTACGTGGTGAGGCAAGCGTTATCTTATAATTTGTATAAAACCACCGATCGCGGTAGGTGACATGCGTCTCAAGCGGAGCACACGTTAGGCTTTACTCCGATTTTTCGTTGTCGATACCGGATCGGTCGCCTATAGGCGTTTCGAGTCAGTGTTGCCGTGAATACGTGCCTTCCGCTCAAATGCTCTAATTTGAGAATGTATAATAGTGTAGTTGCTCGCCCTTGTTGCCGCTAAGTCACTTGTGTAATTGTTAGTTATTGAGAATTCTTTAAAGTCGAGACTGGCGTTATTGCGCATTGAAGAACCGTTGCCGTCTAATGTAAAATCGTATGTTCTAATTGTTCACGAAGTAACTATTGTTAACATAATAAGATCTAGATTTGGTCGCATATTTCTGCTCGGCGAAGTATTGCCGAATTTACTTCCTGTTGTCGACGGCCAGTTAATAGTCGGTTTATTGTTATTGCGCCGCATACCAGAGCGCGGAAGGTCAACGCTGTAACGTACTTTCTTTCGAACACTTTTGTACAGTCTCTATCAAATATATCGATTTCTCTTTATTGTTATTATTAATTCTGGTGCATTTATTTCAGCCTCTCCATCGTTCTCCGACAATTTCCCCGCTAACCGCGAACCACTCCCCTCTGCCAATTCCGTTGGCTGAGCTAGTTGTTTAGTTCCGTCGCGAGAATCCGCGTAATCTTTAATTTCTTGTCCGAGCAATTTATCTAACGATTTGTGCGAAGAGTGGCACGCTCTCTCGTGCCTGACGCCCAACGAATTTTTGATAGCGATTAAGATCTTTGCTGAGTAAAGTAATTTGTCAACTACTGTAAATTCTCGAATCAAGAAAGAATTAATGAAGAACCGCACTATTGCTCCTTTAAGTATTTTGTATTCTAACTAAGAGCTTTCGCATAATTAGATTTCTTTTGGAGGACGCGACGAAGTTGTGCCGACACTCAAAAGTACGATTACAATATATACATATATATATGTATATCATCAAGTGGGCCCACAGCTATTATGTATATACATATATATATATATATACATGCGAACAAAAACGAGCATTGATCCGAGACGGACGGCCGCGACCGCAGATAGATTTTAGTATATAACGAGCACAGTTCGACGGATATTCCAATCCTTGTAAAGAGGTCCATCGAGCTTGATGATAACGTTGGAATTAGCGAGCCCGGATCTTTACTTATACGAGGCCGAGTCCTCTTTTAACGCTGTTTATTCCGAACGTAATAAATATATTCAACATTGTTCGTTTAAATCGATACAACATCAAAGACGCGGTACGTCAAAGGGCGTCAAAAGACCTGTGCGCTACAGACGCAGCAAAGACAGTTGGCATGACGTTTTTATCGAAAAAACATAAGATGATTAGTTTAGAAAGATAAAAGATAGTTGATTCAACAAAATAACATTGATTAGAAGTATGCATGAGCTTTTCAATTGACAAATAGCGAAAACTTATTACAGCACCTAATTGTTAACTTCTTTTTTGTTAACCGATCGCGCGACCCATGTTTAAGTCCGAATTCCTGCCAAACGGAACGAGCACCTAATTCGGCGACTACATATCTTTAAATAATATAAAAAAAGGAAAATTTTGGCACCAAACTTGCCGCAGCACCTAATTGTTTAAGGCAAGTTCTCTCTTGTGAGCCGACCGCGCGACCCATGTTTAAGTCCGAATTTCTGCCAAACGGAACGAGCACCTAATTCGGCGACTACATATCTTTAAATAATATAAAAAGGAAAATTTTGGCACCGAACTTGTCGCAGCACCTAATTGTTTAAAGCAACTTCTGTCTTGTCAGCCGACCGCGCGTCTTGCGCCTAAGTTCTTTGTATGTTGATTCTGTATGTAATATATTAAAATTTCGAAATATTTTAATTATTTTCTTGGAGCACCTAATTAGCACTTAATTCTGCTGTACTTGATTTGTTTGTTTATGCAAGAAATATGATTTTTTTGGGGGGGGCTAACTTTATGTCAAGCTAGCCTCTCCCAATAATGTATTTTCTTTCTTCCAAACTATTTGAGCACCTAATTTCGCATTTCAGCACCTAATTAGCACTCAATTAGCACCTAATTTTAAAATATGTTAGAATTTATTTTGCGTTGGTAGGGGGGCTAGCTTGACAGACATCACTGTTACACAATGTACTATTATAGAAGAGCTTCTTTAAAAAAGGATCGTGGGGTATTCTTAGACATTCTTTAGGGTAAATAATATATGTGACGCATATAAGTATAAAAACGTGATCTATCTGTTGGTTTAAACCAAAAATGCCCTTCAAAATTAAAAGTTATTAATGCGAAATTATAAAAAAATATATATTTGTTAACAATCAAAAATATCATATATGAAATACTATACGTTTCGGCCTAACATCCGGGCCATCTTCAGTAGTAAATTCACAAAAAAAGCATAGATAAGTAGAAAAGTGGTCAATCTCAACGTCAAACAATCAAATCCACATGGTTGGTAGGTCATGTGCAATCGACTAGACGTAAATCTAAGTAAAAATTGAAAATTAATAACAATGATTGAAGAAAGATGAAAATGAACACTCACCGACAAATCCATGATTACAAGATCCTCTTTCCCAGAAAATAGGCACGATTATGGGGTTAGTTGATAGAGCATTTTTGTTATCGAGTCCAAAATTCCATCAAAAAAATATTATTGCCGTTATTGAAACATTGCTTAATAATGACTATCCGGTAGATTTGGTTTTTAATGTTATTAATGAGCGCTTAAAGTCTTTACTTAATAAGAAAACTTCAAGACAAACTGCCCAGCCTGCTATTACCGCTGATGAACCTCCTATATCTTGGTTCCCATTTCCTTTTGTTGCAGGTGTTTCTTGTAGACTTAAAAGCTTATTGAAAAATCTTAATGTTAATATGGCCTCTTTTAGCCTTAATAAGTTGAATTGTTGTATAAAGGCACAGAAAGATAGGTTGGGCAGGATGTCGAAAAAGAATGTGGTATATAAAATCCATTTTAAAGATTGTGATGCCACATATGTTGGTCAGACGAAGCGGACTTTGAACACTCGGATTAAGGAGCATAAGAATGATATTAGAAAGACCAGTGGCAATTTCTCAGTTGTCTCGGAACATAGAATTAAGTTTGATCACGATTTTGTTTGGAACGATGTAGAGATTTTAGACAATGAAAGATTTTCATATAAAAGACAAATAGCAGAAATGTTACACATAAATTTACAAAATCACAGCTTGAATTTACAATCAGACACTGAATTTTTGCACCATTTTTATGTTTCCTTACTTAATGAATTTCGGTGAATTTTAGTTTGAATTTGTGATGTATTATGACTTCGATTTATCCGTGTGATCTCTGTTATCTGATTGGAAGAATTGTATCGATTCCTGTATCGTTGGTTACACGCATGCGCTTATAACTTTATGTACGACTTTATTGGATATCGAGGTTATTACGAGATAAATCGATACATCGTTGCTCCTCATAGAGTTGTTCCGTTTACAATTATTACATTTAAATCTTGACCACCACAATGTTATCTTCGGATTTTTATCGCTTGACTATTTTTATATTAATTTGTTGTGTTCGATGATGGTCTATTATTCTTTTAATACAACTTTATCTTGTAATCATGGATTTGTCGGTGAGTGTTCATTTTCATCTTTCTTCAATCATTGTTATTAATTTTCAATTTTTACTTAAATTTACGTCTAGTCGATTGCACATGACCTACCAACCATGTGGATTTGATTGTTTGACGTTGAGAGTGACCACTTTCCTACTTATCTATGCCTTTTTTGTGAATTTACTACTGAAGATGGCCCGGATGTTAGGCCGAAACGTATAGTATTTTATATATGATATTTTTTGATTGTTAACAAATATATATTTTTTTATAATTTCGCATTAATAACGGCGAGTTTACTCTCATTAGCCTATTTATTCTTTGTATTTGAAATTTTCGAGAGTCGATTTTTATATTTAATTTTTAAAAGTTATTGTATAGAGAAATTGAAATGAAGTTTAAAAATAAAGGTAAGATACCAAAGTGAAAATGAAATACTAACTAGGAGTAAATTAAAGGTAATATATATTTGTAATAGGAAAGAGAGATCTACCATACGTCCTGTGCAATAAAAGTGGTAATGGTTATTGGCGGGTTACGTTCCTTGAAGCCTATCAATCGTTTCGCAAGATAGACGCATATCCAATTTCGATCGCGAGATAGCGACCATCATGACGCTGCATCACGCAAATGCAAAAGAAATATTATACTTGAAGTTTTTAAATATTTACTATCGAAAATTAGATTTCATTACAAATACAAATATAATGAAACTTATAAACCATTAAACACCATAATAAAGAATGCTACATGTAAATTTCACAATAACAGTTTACGCATAATATAACGTCCATTCATCAAGTATAAGTTACTTCTGTCTAGAGTCTAGGACAGTACGTGCGGTGGAAATATATTCGATTATTGTAACAGCACCGCGATTCCGTGACATCCTAACAAGTAATTCAGCTTATCAAACGAAGATCGACAACGGTACTCAAGGCATGCGCATTCTTACCGCAACGCAACGAAAAAAAGACCGTGGGGAGTAAGAGTAACTCTCGCGGTGTCCCGTAGGTGTTTGCAAACAATAGCGAGGAATCATCCTTGGACGATTTCGACATACACTCGAACGACACGCTTGTAATATGACGCAGGGTGTGCCTCAAATGAGTGTATTTATCCGACAGGCAGCGAAAAAGAAGCGGAGGCACTTTAGCCTGTACGATCGGCGTTCTCTGACGGAAAGCGTGTCTAATTTTTCTCACGAGAACAAACCGTCTCGCAATTACATATTCCGATATCATTAAAAATTAATAAAAAAGGAAATTTATAGTTTGCTCAATCAATAACAATTCCGTAAGAACGAAAAATCTTTAAATATTATACAAATATTTTTTAAATATATTATTTTATACATAATATTTACGTCAAAGATAAAAATTTGCAATTCCTTACGTCAAATCGATCTCCGAAAGTTTCCTTCCTATTTCCAGTATGTCCCATTGAAAATTAGTCTTTTCAATTCCTAACACACTAAAAAGTTTCATAAAAAGAGGTAAAGATAAATTAGAACATCTATCTAATAACAATGTAATTTACAAAATTTCCTGTGATGATTGCGAAGCCAGCTATATTGGACAAACAAAAAGAAAATTGAGTACCAGATTAAATGAACATATATCTGATATTAGAAAAAAGACAGGTTCTCCCACTGTCATTACAGATCATCGTATTAATTTTAACCATATTTTAGGTGGAATGATGTTAAAATTTTAGACATTGAATCTTCCTACAACAAGAGATTGATGTCTGAAATGATTCATATTAAAAGTCAAAAACAAGGTCTTAAGGGGATCCTAAAGCGACGGCCGAACTTGATCGAGGTCGATAATACAGTTTTGGTGATCCTGCTAAAAAAATCTATGTCAGACGGTGCTGCGCGCTCAACTTAAGAGAAAAAAAGGACAGAGCTTATGTCTATCTCTCTTTCTCCTGTTACTTTTCTTTCTCAAGTTCCTACGCCATCTACCGCAATACATACTGTACCATACTTGATACACAATTCTCATGCTGTTTATCTGTGCCAGCGAAACGATTACACGTAAAACAAATATTTTGGATTATCTTTTTTGTTGGACCTTACAAGACAATTTCGCAAGCTTAGAATTATTTGTGCACGTCATACGCTTTGCGCGAGGGTATCATTTGGTATGTACGACTTACAGAATTTCTACAATAAGTAAATTATAACCTGAAGTGACAGCTGTAAGAGCTGAAATAAGTGAACTTTTTATTTTTTTCTCCAATTTTTTAATCAAATGTAGCATTACCCATTCATTTTGATGTGTACTTTCACGTGTGAAAAAATTTCATGATCTATAAAGCCAATTCGGAGAAAATGGTTCACTGTAATTGTCGGTCATTCCCATTGCTTTAGGATCTCCTTAATAAGCAAAATGATACTGAATCTATACCAGAAACTTATTCACAGATTATTAATTCTCTCTCTCCTTCTTAATTCTTCCTTCCTCTTATTCCTAATTTTCCTTACTTCATCACACATATTTCTCCTTTCCAGTTGTTCTTTTTTCCCTTTTATTACCAATGTAACCTTTCTTAATTGAAATGTCTGTTATATCATTTTTAAACTTCCAAGAGTAACAATTAAAATTTGCCTCTCATCGCATTGTCTAACAATGGACCATTTTATAAATTTTACTTTGATACAATATTATATTATATAAGGTAATTTTATTATTGATTAATTTAATTAATATTAAATTAACAAAAATTAATGTAATCTATAATCTCAACAAAATTACCTTTTTAAAAAAAAGGAAAATAAGGCGCCAAGTGTGTTAGCCTCACAAAATAAAATGAAATCTTTTTAAATTGCGCCAATTATGAAAGGAATATATTTTCTTGACACATATATAACATACTTTATTTCAAAAAGTAAAAGTACAAAAAACTT
>NW_017279745.1:84819-87149 GCF_001594065.2 Cyphomyrmex costatus
CACACTCGCTTCGCTCGTGCGAAATTATAATTATATAACACAGTGCACTCGTAAGGAAAAAATCTATGTGCAACTTATGTGCTAATTGTCTATTGCGCGACACGGGCGCGAGGGAGCGCACTCGCTTCACTCGTGCGCTCGCGCGCCCGTGTTGCGTAATAGACAACTTATCACACATATTACACAATGTACTATTATATATAATTTTTATATTTGTAATTTTATAATTCCGTACATTATTGTTTTGTTTTAACTTGCGATTATTTTTTTCTGTAACATTCCCAGCTAGGAAGGTCACGTGATAATGACGTGAATTTTTGGTACAAATAACGTCAATTATGACATAAAAGTAACGTTATTCTGACGTATATATCACGTGATTATGTCACATCTTATTGACGTTATTTATTACGTCAGGAAGACGTAAATATGACTAAAAAGTACTATTAGTGTCACTACTAGTGCAATAATGCAGTAGTAAATTCGTATATACTTCGTGTAGAAATTTAAGTAGAATACCGGTCAGTTTTCCCTAATTACTGAAAAAAAAAATTTTCTCTAAATTCGAGAATTAATTTTTTTTATGATACATCCCAAACGGTCACCCATCCGAAGTTGTACCACGACCTCGCATGTTTAACCTTGACAATCGTACGGGAACTGTTGTACTTCGATGACCCACGAATCTGTATGTTAATGTCTGTATAATTGTGATATATCTGTTCAATGGAAATATTGAAAACAGATGGTTATGTGTTTATATGATAGTGTATGTATTAGTATATGTATCATTTCCGCAAGTGTAATGCGCATGACATATCATTTTATCCTTGTTTTTCATCGAATATTAAAGGATAAAATGATACATCAAATAATAATACACAAATAATAACAAAAAATAATTAATTAGTAATGGTCATATATATGACGTCAATGTAACATCTAGTTGACGTCATATCGGTGACGTCAACTTTTGGTATTACAAATGACGTCAAAATAACGTTCCATTTATGTCACTTGACGGCATTGTCATCAAAATCACTTCATAATCACGTCATTATCACGTGAGCTTGCTAGCTGGGTATTGTTAATGACTGAATAGAGGTCGAAACGTCTGTTGTCTAATTAAATTAGGTTTTTAACAAATTACAATTTTTATTTACTAACAATTGTATATTTTAATGAATTTTTGACTCGTAGCCCTTTTTCTTTTTCATTATTTTTTAAAATATTAAAATAAAAGTATTAAAATAAACAATGATCAATGATAATTAAAAATATGTATCTAATTGTATGTATTTCTGTTAACAATCTTTGGTAATTATTTAAAATAGGGGAGGCAGCACCGATGACCTTGACAAATGTTATATCAAGGTCATGATCCTGAGTAACCTCCAACAGGTTTTAGCCGTCGCTCGTCCTTCGTTAAAAAGTTATGAACAAAAAAAGTTTTAAAATTAATGTTTTATTTCTGCTATGTATATATATATACATATACAGGGTGATCCAAAAGTATGGAAACGGTCGTGTAACTTAAAAAATCTTAAAAAAATAAAAAATCGCCGAAACACGTGAAACGATTTATAAAAAAATCTATCTTTTTAGGGGGGTTGCGGCCCCCCATCCCCAATGGGTCCGGGGGGCACGAGGGGGGATGAAAATCTTAAATGGCAACATGGGTCGAGTGGGGGCTTGTTTGAAAGGTATTTTCAAGACGAATTCAAAACACTACTCATCGAGGGCGCTGAGATCGTTTTTGGCGGGAAAATTTAACTTTGAATATTTTAGAGCCAATAACGTTTAAAAAATTCAGCGTTTCAAAAATCGATGAAACACGTGAAACGATTTATAAAAAAATCTATTTTTTTAGGGGGGTTGCGGCCCCCCATCCCCAATGGGTCCGGGGGGCACGAGGGGGAATGAAAATCTTAAATGGCAACATGGGTCGAGTGGGGGCTTGTTTGAAAGGTATTTTCAAGACGAATTCAAAACACTAGACATAGAGGGCGCTACGGTCATTTCTATCAGAGTAATTTCCTGGTACAATTCGCACATCTTCACGAAAAACGTAAAAATTTCGAAAAATTTATTTTGGGATTTTTCCCTGGCTATTAAATCATGACCTGGAATGCGACCTTGACCGTGACCTTGAATGTCATTTCAATGTCGAATTGACTTTTTTAAACGGAAACAGATATTTTTGACCACAGGACTGCATACAGTGTAAAAATTTGGTTAATGTTATGCTAAGTTCCCCCCACCCTTCACATGTAGGGGAGGGGGAATCTTTGTGCGATGTATTTTGGCATGTGAAGGGTGGGGGGAACTTA
>NW_017279745.1:87894-116996 GCF_001594065.2 Cyphomyrmex costatus
CCCCCCCCCCCCCCCCCTCTAGGAAAGGATATAATGGTAACGTTAATTAAACGTATTTATTTGTATATATTTTGACTTCTCATTTTAATTAAAAGAAATAACAAGCGTAGATATAGTAGGTACCGCTCCCCCCTGCGGGGGAAGGCTCCATTACTGTTAAAAATAATCTAACCCAACCCATTTAATAATGTGAGGTAATTCTTACTTTGCGTAGAAAGTCGAAACCCACGTACAATAGTACAAGCATGTGCACTAACGCGAAGCGAGAGCTACTTCATACTACTAAATGGGTTGGGTTTGGTTATTTTTAATAGTAATCATTACTATTAAAGGGGGAACGGAACCTACTGCACCTATGCATTCACTTTACAGTGACATGGAAGTTGCGAGCTCCTTTATAGAGGAAGAGTCGCTTTGTAATATCATTACACACATTATTTGGCCGAATTTATTTTCAAACGAAAATATGATTATTCAGATAGAATTGATAAGTTTTTTGAAATTATGGCTTATTTCTATCCAATTAATGACATTACTGAACAAAATAATAATTAAGTTTATTACAAATATCAAATAAATGTTATTTTCAAAACTATTAATTTTAAAAGTTTTTTGTTCATAACTTTTTAACGAAGGACGAGCGACGGCTGTTGGAGGTTACTCAGGGTCATGACCTTGATAACATATTATGTCAAGGTCAAGGTCATCGGTGCTGCCTCCCCTATTCTAAAAACCCAGTCTTTGACAAAATAGATCCTGGCATTTTCAACGTTAGTAAAACGTCAGATGTGTTTTACCGTTTTGCGCATCGTCGATTAGAGTCTGCGAAATTAAATGTGTCATTGATCGAAGATTCATATTGATAGAAACAAGAGGGAAAAGGGAAGTATAAGATCGACGCTAATACTACTTTTAAGCAACCGCGCGGGATCGAGATATTAATCGTCTTTATTGGCACAGGCTTATTCGCTCTTTCGCGACTCTCACCTTATACATACTTGTTTATCCGCTCGCGTGGCAGGCAGAAATCGATGGCATCCATTGCGTAACGAGGCATTTACCGCAAATCAAACTAATGGCCAATAAAACATTCACTCTAAAATCACATCGAAAGGCGCGCCTGGATTCATCCGGAATTCCTGCTCGGGCACCGACATCGTATTATTAACGTTTAAGTAATGGTATGAGTTAGGTATTTGCAATGCTATTTATTTCATAGTGGCGTTATTAGCGGCACGATAGCGTATTGAGATAGATTTCCTCGTATATAAACTAGATTTACTATGAGCACTCTGCTGTAAAGCTATAAAACTGTATCATGGCATTATATAATATGAGTATATCTTTGTGAAGCTGGCTCCCCAATATTAAAAATCGAATACCAAGTGAGAAATGACAATGGAATCGACGTTGAATCGATGTCAATTCGACGTCGAATCGACATCAATTCAATGTCGATTTCATTATCATTTCTCATTGAGTATTTTCTTTTTGCGTTTGTTCATTGTCTGCTCACGAATGCCCCGTTGGCGCATTTGCTCACTTTCAAAAGTTATACGAAATTTAAATTTTGGGGGCCAACTTTAAATTATCCCCTCAATATTAAAGAATCGAATTTATTTTTTTTGCCTTTGTTTGCTCACGAATGTTCCGTTGACTTTTCGTTTGCTCTCTCTTAGTTTGAAAGTATACGCAATTTAATTTTGTGTGTGTGGGATACATCTTGGATTTTTAAAAACTCCGTACTTCCGATTTCTTTGAGACACAAGCGATTTAAAGAGATACGATGCTCTTTCGAATGTGACTGCGATTTTACAAATATTAATATTTTTACATATAATTGTGTAAATATATTTTTATTATAGAAAATCACAATAACAATATAGTTTAGTTATAAGTATAGTTTTTATGTAAATGTACATATTTTTATAATATTTTATATAACATAATGGTAATATATTAATATTTTTACGTTCGTACACATGGATGACACAGCTTAAGAAAATTGTAATTTGATGGCGGACTATGTATAAATATTTCTATAAAATTAACTTCAATTGTAAATTTAATTTTGCAAATTGTTTAATTACTGTAACTAAAAAAGAAGTTTTATTTGTATATGTTGTGTATATAACTTTACTTAAATGTGTAAATACACATCTTTAATAGTTGGTCCTGTAATTATTCATTGTAATTGTTGTAGTTTTATATGTAATTTTTTTACAGTGTATCCAGAGCCATTCGAAAGAGCATCGTTTATACCCATTTATATCTCTTCAAATCGTTTGTGTCTCAAAGAAATAAGAAGTACGGAATTTTTAAAGATCCAAGAAGTATTCCAAAATTAAATTGCAAATAACATTCAAACTAGTGTCTGTGAAATTAGCACAGCATTTTATTAATTTTCAAAAATAATGGTTATTCAGTAGCATTTTTCATTGTTCTACTGTTCTTTAAATACCAACAAATATTCCGCATTTTTAGTACTACTACTAAAAAATCGAAAATAAAGAAATACCGTGCTAACTTTACGTTCCAGCACAGCACATCTTCCTTTAAATTCCAGAAACTATTGAATATTGCAACATTTGTTAAGTGTTAATTTTAAACAAAATATGTTATTATATAAAGTTTCAGGTCAAAATTCCAACAATTAATAATTTTTAAACAGCTTCGAATAATCTTAATCCACGAAAAAATGTCATGACAATTTTCAGCATTTTTGACGATAGTTCTGATTTATCCTGCTTAATATCTATGTGGAACAATCGTAATCAAAAGTTGTTTATTACGTCCTAAGACGCGATGACACTTACCGCGTCAAGCGGTAACCAAGTATTCAATCAAGGTTCGCAGCCTAAATATAGAATTAAATACATATTTAATTCTAATAAATATTTATTTCAGTAACAAAAACGTTTTATTTTACCTAATAAATTATATTTAAATAAAGAAGTTATTATTTTTAAGATTAAATTTATGCAACATTTAAAAATAGACAAAATTTATGAAAATTAAAAGAATATTTAATATAATAAAGAGAATGTGTCTTTTTAAAACACATACTGCCTTCAAACATTTTAGCAGAATAACTTTTACAAATGATTTGTTCGCAACTCGAGCAGAACAAGCAGAACTATCGTAAAATCTGCCAAAAATTATCAGCACGAGACATTTCCGTCGAGTGACGTGCTTGTAGCAACAGTTAAATTGTTCAAAAAATGTTTGTGAGCCAGAACAACTTTTGATTACGATTGTTCCACATAGATGTTAAGCAGAACAAGTCAGAACTATCGTCAAAGATATTGAAAATTGTTATGACACTTTTTCGTGGATTAAGATTATTCAAAGCTGTTTAAAAGTTATTAATTGTTGGAATTTTGACCTGAAACTTTATATAATATTATAACGTATTTTGTTTAAAATTAATCAGAACACTTAACAAATGTCGTAATATTCAATTGCTTCTGGTACTTTAGAGGAAAATGTGCCGTGCTGGAACGTGAAGTTAGCATTGACACTTCTTTATTTTCGATTTTTTGGTATTAAAAATGTGCAACATTTTTTACGTCTGTAAAGCTGACCCCTTATATTGTCAAAATTTTTAAAAAAATAAGCAGAATTCTGGTCCCCCAAAGAGTTCTAGAGTTCTATAACATTAAGAAGAATTCCATTAATTAAAGCAGCGAAAACACCATTTGAAGGGAGGAGGAAACCAACTTCACGATTCTGCAACTTTGAAGAGCTATAACTTCTAAACCGTTTACTTTATCACGTTGGTCTATAGAGGACATTCGATAGAACTCTTTGGGGGACTATCAGAACTCAAGAAAATGACAGATTTCCAAAATTTTTTCAAAAAAAGTTTTTTATGGTAATTCGGCAATTTGACACGAGTTCTGGTAGTCTTCCGAAGAGTTCTAACGATTATCCTTAACAACCTATGTTCTAAAGTCAATATCTAAAGAGTTCTAGTACTTTAAAGTTTCAGATTTTGAATTTTTCAGTATCTGAAACTTTAAAGTACTAGAAAGTTGTTAAGGATAATCGTTAGAACTCTTCGGGGGGCTACCAGAACTTTTTAAAAAAGAATTTTTTTGTGGAAATTTGGTAATCTGACACGAAATTCTATCAATTGTCTCTATAGGCTAACGTGATTAAAATGAACGGTTTAAAAGTTATAGCTCTTTAATTACAGAACCGTAAAGTTCCCCCCCCCCCCGTTACTTCAAATGGTGTTTTCGCTGCTTTAATCAACTCTTCCTAAATTTGTTATAGAACTCTAGAACTCGGTAAATATCTAGAAAAAGGGAGCCCCCCCGATGATCTTGACCTTGACATATGTTGTCAAGGTCAAAGAATAGGGAGAAGAAGAATGGAAGGCTTGCGACCAGCGAAAATGCGCGCCATCTAACATATGTGCTGTTAACTGTTTGGTCGGCCATGTTAAATATGAAACGTTAGGTTCTAGATTCAAAAGATACTGGAAAGTTGTTTCTTTGGTGTGAGACGTAGTATGCTTTCCTTTTAGAGGACACACACGACACAAACGTCGTTCTATCCTTCTTGATGTTCAACGAATGATAAAAATAGAATGAGTTTGTGTCAAGTGTGTCTTCTAAAAGAAAAGCATTCGTAAAAATAGGCGAATTTTGGCGTGCCTCTGGTATAGCAATCAGAAGTAACCGCGACTAAGGCTATCTTCGTTTTCACACGTATATGATAGCGCGTTTCACTGGCAGAGCTAGTACACACTCAGTATACTTTAATGCCTTTGTACACAAATTGACATAGAAATATATGTTTAATAAAAATAAAAAAATGATTAAAACCATAAAATTTTCAATACATTTTATTGTGTTATTTGACAAAATACACAATAAGCATTTTATCAATTGAGATATCTTACTTTAATATCAGATTAGAGTAGTGTATAACGACTTTAATGTGCACTGAGTGCGCACTAGCTCTACCAGTGAAACATGCTATGAGAATGCTACGTATAGAGCAACGTTCTGTTAAAGTAATTTTCACATTGATGAGTGGATTACTACATGTAAAATACTCAAGTTTGCTAAATTATATATTTTCTATTATAATTATAAAACCTTAATCGCGCGACCTATCATGAATGCATGCGTCATACCTTATAATCGCGATAATCGCTTATTTAAAAGTATTATGAAAGTCGAATATGAATTGTAAGTGCTCTTCAAGGTTAGCGATCTTCGTTCTGCTATAGCAATGCAGCCGTATAATCGAAAAGATTTATTCAATAAATGTATATGAAAATATCCCCAGCTCATTACGCGTGTAAAAGGATAATTAAATGAATTAATGAACGCAGCATGCTGCCACCTTTTGCAATTGCATGTGTTGATTCTGATAACACATCATGCGAGATACGTATTAGTAAGCAGATTGAAATCGCATTGTCAAGAGAGAAAGTGCAACATGAACTGCTACTTTTACATTTCTTAGTAAGGAAATAATGCCTCATGTCGCAATTAATGAAACAACGAGAACATTAATCTTCCATTGAGTTCGCGATTTGTTACCATCGAACATACTTCGCTCTTCGTATATCAATTCTCGAGATATTCTTTCATATGGTTCCTATATTAATTTTAAATTGAATCCCAGTATTTTTCGAAAATAATAATTATAACCAAGGTTGATTAATAAACGAAAAGAAATATTTTTATGCAATATCATTAATTATATTTCGGTTTCTTGGTTAGACCATCTTCAGATAATCAAAAGTTATTGCGGACATAATTAAATTATTAAAGGATCAAATTACATGATCGCACCGACCCGATGGTCGCTTCTTTTTCACTTGTTTTATATTTTAGTTCTTCATCTCTTATACATTTTAATTATTATCTGACTCTTATTTGCCCCTTTTTAACCTATTACATAATGCCCAAGCTTCTGTTAAGAGGATCCTAAAGCCTCCTGTATTACCGACTAAATCGTATAATTTTCATATCGTAAATATTTTTTTTGTCATTCACAGATTCGAAAATCCTTTTACAGAATTAAAGTATACGCATTAATACGTGCCTGTGAGGTAAAATCTATGCTGAAAACGATAAAAAAAATTTCAAAATTGAATTCTTTATCATTTTTTAGTCCAATATGGCACTGTCATATCGTTGCATGTCGTAAGAACATTTGTTTTATATAAAAGCTGCGCAATCTGAGCTCTATAAAGCTGGCAGGACCAAATGAGCAGAATCAAATCGGACCTATTGGAAATTTTAGTACTAATTTCGTACTAATTTGTACCACCAATAAAAATTTTGTACCATGTGTCGTTTTGAAAAAAAACGTGGCACTGCTAGTTTAGTATTAAGCCAGCAGGACCAATAAAAAAAAAATGAATAAATAAGGAAATAAATAGGATTGAATTTGTACTAATTTGTACCACCAAAAGAAATTTTATATTATGCGTCATTTCCAAGAAAACAGTGGCGCTGCTAGTTTAATATTTAAGCTAGCAGGACCATAAAAAAAAACAACGCAAACTTTTTCAGTTTTTTTACCGTCAACAATTCTGTATGTCATTAAAAAATCTAAATCTTTACATATCTTATCTCGAGTGCTTACTTAAGACCCTCCAGAAAGGCGTGATTAGAAAAAAATTTTTTGGCTGAGTTATTTAAGTTTATATAAACGAATAAGATGAAAATAATCAAGGATCCTTAGTATAACAATAATAAATAAAATAACAAGGGCGATGTAAGAGTCAAAATATAAATTCATTTAATGTAATGTTAAAGTTCTAAGTGATAAAATAAAATAAAATCTAATTATAAAAACCATAAAAATATATATAATTACAAAAAATTACTTAATAAACTTTTTACCAAAAAAATTACAAAAAATACAAAATATCGCTTATTTTCACTTCCTGACGCTTTCAACGGGTACTAAAATTATAAAACATATATTTTCAAAATCTTTATTAAATTCCACGTAAAATGGTCACCGATTTTAGTCATAAAAATTGATTTAAAGCAAAGTTATACAATTTTTAATGTATATGTAATTTAAAAAAAAAATCAAAGGAAATATTTTTTTAATTTATTCGTCCCAACTAAATTTTAAAAAATCTAATCGACTTGCATAATTGTTGATGATATTACTTAACTTTTTGTACATAAATATCAGTCAGCAAACAGGAATCAATAATTAGCGAACAATACATGTCACGGGTAATAAATAGAATTTATTTGATCTCAAAATAGCGGGATTTTCATACTAGAATTGTTTCATAACTTCTCTTTTCGTAGAACCCTTTATTCGTTATCTGTATTCTTTCAATATCTGTAGGATGTATTGTTTTTGACTGTCACTTTTCGTTAGAATGTTATTGTAAGAACTCATTAAATGCACTGTTCTCTCTGCACAGTCATTTACAACTGCCAAACCTTTGACTATTTCTAATCCTGTAATATAATCGGGATCTTCGAACCACTTTGCTGGATCGGACTGCAAAAAGCCTGAATTGATCTCGAATCTCTCAAAAAACTTGAAAGTTTGTGCGGTTACAAAACTGTCTATCTGTTTGGAATACCAGCTATAAACATTTCTTAAATCAATCTCTACACGATTTGGATAATTTTCATCGAAATCGTCATTGGTATTCATTTCTAATACCATTCTTCTCTTGACATCAAGTGGTAATTTTTCATCAAAAAAGGCCATAGCAGAAGTCTCAGGATTAAGATACCACAAGTGATTCTTAAATTTCTTGAGCGTGACTTGAGATATTTTCTCATCAATCGACTTATAGTCTTCAAGCTTCTTCAAAAACTATCGTGATTAGGAGATCGTGATTAGGAGCTTGTGGTTCGCTTGGTGCTGAAAACCAGGCTAAAAGAAACGTCGCGCATATAAGTCAAACATGGAGGGCACAAGGACGCAATGCACAAACGCGGAGTCCAAAGCAAACAAGTTTTTTTGGTAATTTTAACATAACCTATTGTTGTTTTTTAAATATTAAGAGTCCTTTATTATTTATTATTTAATCATTAATCAATCATACAATGTTAATTATTTATCAACTGCTAAGTTACATCTATAAATTTGAAAATCCTCGCATCCACCCTGTTGCAAAACGATCAAAAGATTCCTACTCCATGTTTAAATATTTATAAAGTAAAAATTTATTCGACAGTTATATTATTAATCAAAAACCGGTATATAGGATTATTAAGGAATAAACTTGGATATGGTCCGCGGGCACTTATAAATCAAAATATATTGATGCTAATTAATTACCATTAGAGTTGAGAAAGAAAAAACAAAAATTAAGATATCCATAAGGTGAATTTCCCGATTTCTACTCAAGTTCCTATTTCTACTCACTATGAACACGTCTTATTAAAATAAATATTCTATTGATAGAATAAATTAACCTTCCTGCAATGCACAAACGCGGAGTCCAAAGCAAATAAGTTTTTTTGGTAATTTTAACATAACCTATTGTTGTTTTTTAAATATTAAGAGTCCTTTATTATTTATTATTTAATCATTAATCAATCATACAATGTTAATTATTTATCAACTGCTAAGTTACATCTATAAATTTGAAAATCCTCGCATCCACCCTGTTGCAAAACGATCAAAAGATTCCTACTCCATGTTTAAATATTTATAAAGTAAAAATTTATTCGACAGTTATATTATTAATCAAAAACCGGTATATAGGATTATTAAGGAATAAACTTAGATATGGTCCGCGGGCACTTATAAATCAAAATATATTGATGCTAATTAATTACCATTAGAGTTGAGAAAGAAAAAACAAAAATTAAGATATCCATAAGGTGAATTTCCCGATTTCTACTCAAGTTCCTATTTCTACTCACTATGAACACGTCTTATTAAAATAAATATTCTATTGATAGAATAAATTAACCTTCCTGCAATTTATTCTATCAATAGAATCGTTCGGATTAAAAAATTGTTTAAACATATTAAAAAGGTCAGTTGTATCACTAAAATTTATCAGTAACTGATATCGTAATTGTTAATAACTTTTCGAATACAACAAAATAGCACAAAAAAATTAATTATTTTGAAACTTGAGGTGCTAGTTCTTATTTAAAAAATTTATGTAAAAATATTTAATGACCGGAACTATATGTTTTAATCGAGCAGGAACTGTAGAACTCTTCGAAAACTATAAGATTCCGTCAAAAAAATTGACTTTCTCGAATCTTGTGGTGCCACGCAAAGTTAGCACCGCATATTTTTATTTTAAAAAATTTTTGGCCTAAATCAATGGAACTATTAAGGGGATGCTGGACCTACGAAATTGTGGGTACTTTACAGTCTTATAAAAATCTCCGAAACGACTGAACGGAATGAGAAATCCTTTTACAGGATTAATATAGATACAAAATTAGTTAGTGGTGTGATGAATTATATGCTAAAATCGAAAAAAAGTTAAAAACTTACATTTTTTCAACTCGTAGATGTGTCACACCTGACGAACATATTTCCTTGATAAACAAGTTTTACTGCTTGTATGACTAAATGAGGTCTCATCACCCGGCGTATTACGTGAATAAACAACACTGACTTTACAGAATTGAGATTGAAAGCACCAAACAAGATATTTTCATTGAACTGCAAAAATGGTAAATTGCCGATAATGAAACTGTAAATTTTCAATTTTTTTCCGTTTTTCGTATTGAAATGTAGCTAGCACCCTCCGTTTTTGTCGATACTTTAGTTATACAGAAGGATTTTTCCATCCGTAAATGCAATTAAGAGAAACGAGTCTTTAACTAACAATAAGTAATGATAAAACAGGACACTCCAGCATCGCCTTAATGAAACCTATTAAGAACTGTAGAACTATTACGGGTGTAAGCAAAACTGTTATTAAAATTTTCGATTTTTGAAGTTGAGATGCTAACTTCATAAAGACTTATTAGATAGAGTTTCGGTTGCAATACATTGTTGCAAATTATTAAATATATTGATTGTTCATTTTTGTCATCTAACTTACCTAATAACACGAAAGAGAATCACAATATCGTTGACATTACCTATCGGGATTTGGTAACATTTAAATCGTGGTTATGACCGTTGTCAGGGTTCTGAAGAGAGATCTGATATGTTTATGATTTTCTGGTTCTGTTTGGTATATTTTCCACAAAGAATCGACAAAAAAACTTTACGCTTGTAAAGTAATAACGTATATAAATTTTATATATAGATACGTAGTGTATATATGTTTTGTAATTTACTCTTATTTTTAAAAATCCCGAAAGCATAATGTAATATCACTTATATAATAATATCACTATAAATTTACACATTCTGTCAGATTACGGGCGCCTGAAAAGATTTAATAAATTGAAGCTTATACAGAAATGTCTAATATAAAAAGAAAATTGTAGCCGGAACTCTGTCTAAAAGTAATCTTAAAGCATTAAAGATAACATGTTAATTATTCCATTTTCGATTCTTTTTTTGTATAAAAGTGCACAACTCTTTTCTGTAGAAGTATAATAGAATTATAATAAGTGCTATTGGAACTATAATTATTTTTTTTATATCAATAGAACGCTAATTTTACACATACTATATGTTTCTTAATCGGTCCCGCTGATCGATAGCTCACAGATGCTTTGTCCTTGGACGGGAATTTCACGGTGTTACTGCATGTCTTTGCACAATTCTAACTTTGCCGGTTCATGTTTTCCCCTTCCCTTCTCGGGCATCAACATGTACACCTGTGCAAACTTGTATTTGCTTTTCTCACAGTAATCAGTGAACTTCCCATAGCGAAAGCAAGCCTCTTTGACTCACTTTAAGTATGAAGGGAATAAAACACAAACGCATGAATTTCGTATAGGTTACAATAGTTCTATTATAATTAGTGCACAACACAATATCGATATAGTGAGAACACCAGATGTAGATGTAATTCAAAAAGAAATTTATATTCCATTTTTAATGTAAAGAATGCAAGATTTATTTAAGGCCATTCTACATAAGACGCAAAACACAGGACGCAAGTCGCAAGACTAAAAACTAACCTAAAGGCCATTCTACATAAGATGCAGAACACAGGTCGCAGGTCGCAAGACTAGAAACTAACCTAACATATTTTAGTTATAATAGGTTGTAGGTCGCAGAACGCAGGACGCAGGAAGTTGGGTGAATTTCAACTTTGCGTCCTGCGTCCTTCATATTTCGGTCTGCAACCTATCACAATCTGAAATACGTTTCACTCGCGACCTGCGATCTGCGTTCTGCGTCTTATGTAGAATGGCCTTAACATATTTTAGTTATAATAAGTTGTAGGACGCAGAACGCAGGACGCAGGAAGTTGGGTGAATTTCAATTTTTGCGTCCTGCGTCTTGCGTCCTTCATATTTCGGTCTGCATCCTATCACAATCTGAAATACGTTTCACTCGCGACCTGCGATCTGCATTCTGCGTCTTATGTAGAATGGTCTTTACTCTGCCTGCGTCACATACGTTTTTCATTTCTATCGCGAGACGAAAGACTTGCACCAGCTGTCGTCTCTGTAGACAAGGCATGTCGTGACGGGATGGTCTGAGGGGCGTTAAAAATGGGGGTCCATTGTATGAAGACTATATAATCGCACGAATATAATTTCTAGTTACGCGTGTACCTTGCGATATCTTCTGTTTCATAGGATCCCTTCTTTTCCCCTGTCAAGAAGGAGATAAGCAAGCGTTCAACAAAGTGCTACTACCGCAGCTTCTTATTTTTTTTTTTTATTAAAATGTTACTCTTATTATTCGTGTACTTTTCATTGGGAACTATAAACGTCCGTTGATCCTAGCTCGAAAGCGAGAACCGCGCGTTTGCGTTGACGAAAGTCCGTTACGAAACGGAATTATCTATTACAACGCATTATTGCGCGTTGACTTTGTGCTGAACATGACATTTTTATATCGAGCTATTTATATGTTCAAGCAATATTTCAAAAATTACTACGAATTATATATATAAGCATAAATTATAAAATCTAAGGATTACTTTGGATTATTGAAAAAATTAATCTTAAAGATTGTTATACATAACGATAAAATTTGTTGTACAAAGTTTTGTTACATGATCTGTATTAACAACAATAATACTATATAGAAAGAAGAAAAACTTATCATTAACCGTTTCAAGCATGATGTCCTTCAAGAAGGACATCTTTTTGCAATTCATTTTTACATTTTTCAGTTAATTAAAAATTAATTTTGGTGCAAATTTTTGCTTCCTTACTTCGACAACATGATTGGGAATGTAAATAAATTAATGTTTGTCATCAATTATAGCGTTTATTTGTTTATAATAATAAAATTTCTTTGTATTTATAATAATAAACAAAGTGCAAAAATGATGGTTTTTTTTTACAAAAAATACATGGTGAATGGTAAATGTCACGTAAACAACGTGAAACTGTGTACTCGGGGGTTTTCGGGGTCACTGATTATGAATCCGGCATCAGATTTTTAAAATTCAAAGTGGCGGATCCAAGGTGGCGGACCAAAATGTAATAAGTTACTTGATCATGATGAAACTGGGTACTCGGGGGTTTTCGGGGTCGCTGATTACGAATCCGGCATCAGATTTTTAAAATTCAAAATGGCGGATCCAAGATGGCGGACCAAAATGTAATAAGTTACTTGATCATGATGAAACTGGGTACTTGGGGGTTTTCGGGGTCGCTGATTACGAATCCGGCATCAGATTTTTAAAATTCAAAATGGCGGATCTATAACGGCAGACCGCAAACCAATAAGTTGCTCAATCGTGATGAAACTGGATTCTTAGGTTTTTTGAGGTCACGAATTACTAATCCGATGTTATATTTTCAATGCAGTACTTGTAACTGACAAACAACAACTGACAACAACCGCCACGTCCACGTTCGTGTCTCTGGATTTGACTGAGAGCGGTACTTTTTGGAAAATTGGAACTCACAATTTGTCAGTTACAAGTACTACATTGAAAATATAACATCGGATTAGTAATTCGTGACCTCAAAAAACCTAAGAATCCAGTTTCATCACGATCAAGCAACTTATTGGTTTGCGGTCCGCCGTTATAGATCCGCCATTTTGAATTTTAAAAATCTGATGCCGGATTCGTAATCAGCGACCCCGAAAACCCCCGAGTACCCAGTTTCATCATGATCAAGTAACTTATTACATTTTGATCCGCCATCTTGGATCCGCCATTTTGAATTTTAAAAATCTGATGCCGGATTCGTAATCAGCGACCCCGAAAACCCCCGAGTAACAAATTTCAGCTGTTTTCCATGCAAGGAGAAATGTATGCTTGAAACGGCTAAAGCGTTAAAAATTAAAATGTTTTTCAGTATATATATTTTATGTAAATGAAAAAATTTTTAGTAAATTTTGAAGATACAAAAAGTCAGCGTTAGGAAAATTGATTTTTGTCCACAATGATTTGGATGAAGCTCATTCTGTTTGATCTTTTAGAGCACTTTCGATGTTGCACATGCAAGGCGATACGTGTCTTCCTCGGCAGAGCATGATTCCTTGAAATTTACGAACCGGAACGGGCTAGGAGATTATTTTGTTGCTAGTAACACATACATATACAGAGGTTCCAACAAAAGGGAAGCAAAGGTGAAGACCAGTGGGGGGGGAGTAACCGTGAAGGAGGGGACCGGAAGGAGGTATTCAACAGGATGTGTGCGTACGTCCTTTCGACATCGTGTGTACACCGGAACTGTGGGAAAACTTCCACACTTGGAAATACTAAATGCGACGCAAGTCCGCTTTCTCGATTCTCGTACATGTAACGTCGTTTTATGAATATTTTATTCGCACCAATTGTACGGGAATTTGAGAAAATTACGCGAGTACGTGTTTTTCTTTTCAATTCCCCAAGCCGCAGATGCTGATTAATTAGTCCACTGGAGCGATGAGAAAATTCTAGCGTGGAAACTTGCACTGTCTACGCTAATTAGCAGAAAATTATATGATTACTGGCTTCTACTGGCAACTACAGCTTTCCGCAATTTTCAGATAAAATTGTATCACGAGCTAATACTATCATTATTATTGTTGTCCCACAAACCATCGTTGTATTTATGAATATCACCTTATTGTAATAATAAAAACAAACTGTTTATAGTTATTGAACTCATGAACAACTTTTGAAAGATCGTTATATTTATGATGTATTTTTAAACTATTTTTCCGCGAGAATTTTTTTTTATGTTTTAGCTCACGATAATTAAGTACATTGACAGCGGAATAAAACGAGAGATTAATGGCGGTATCTCTATTGACGAGCTACTTCCACTTACCGCGATACATCTCAACGTTCGCGCCAATACGGTCGAAAAGACGCCTATTATGCAGAAATTACAATGAAGAATTATTGATAACTCTCATGCGAAACGATTTTGCATAGTACATGACTCACAAGGAAAGCATCACAACTGTCCGACTCCGATTTGATTCTCCATGAAATATGTTGTTAAGCACGAAAATCTAAGAGACGCGTATTTTTTAATACGTGTCATAACTCATGTTTAAGGGGTGAAACACCCCTATGAAAAAAAACGGTATTTTCTTTCGAGGCGAATATCGTCAGAAGTATAAAAGATATAAAAAAATTTTTTAAACAAAAGTTGTACAGTTTTAAGAGTACTTTAAAAATACAAAGAAAAAAATTTTTTTAATTTTTTTATTTAACAAAGTACCCCTACCACCCATAATTTTTTTAAATTTTCATATTTTTTCTTTACCAAATTAAAGATTATTTTTTTACGAATTCAACCATGTGTAACATAGTTATATTACAACATACCATTTTCGAAAAATAATTATTAACGCTTCCATATATACGTTATCCATGTTCATATACGTATAAGTAATTGTCGTCGAAACAGTAAGATACATGAAAAGATAGTTTAAGTAAAATTTTCATAGTTTTCTATATGCTTTATGAATGTATATATGTATTTAGATTTTCTGAATATGTAATATTCTTAAAATATATAGTATTAACCCTGTTATTATTTGTTCGACATAAAATCTTCCATAAATAAAAATTAAAAACAATTTTATTTCGAGTCCATCCTCTTATAATAAAATTACACAGCCCAACAAAATTTTCCTAATTTCACGTTGACTTACAAGTATAAGTCGATTCCGATAGGATTTTTTCCGCAGAATCCAAATATGCCTATAAAAATATTGAATTGGCTCTAGTTTTTAAACAACTGAAGATCAAAAGGGTCGAATCACACGATTTTGCCAAATTTTGGGCGTCTATCAAAAAGGAACGAGCAACAATAAAATTGTCTTCCCATGACGAAAAGAAAGCTCGAGTATTGTTCTTTCAAGATATGGAGCACGAAATTAGATGCAGTGAATTTTAAACACGTGTTTTCATGTGAATGTGTGCGTGTACCTGTCTCGGCATTACCAACGAGACGGACGCAGTATGACTTCTGATCCTTTCGGGATGCTGGACTAACGAGAGTCCTCCCCTCGCCTCTCACATGGGTACGTGTGCGTGCGTGCGTGCGTGCGTGCGTGCGTGCGTGTCAGCAGAGATAAGGAGCCCACGGTTCGTCACTCCCGCAGTATTTTATGACTTCAAACCCTCTCTACTATGCGTGCATGTGTGTGTGTGCGTATATGTGTGTGTGAGAGAGAGATATGTGCGTGCACATTATTCATCAATAATCGCAATATTCCAAGGATTATGTAGAATCCTTATCTCTGTGACACACACACACACACACACACACACGCGCGCGCGCGCGCGCGCGCGCACAGTAGAGACAGTTTGGAGTCATATAATACTGCGGGAGTGACAAACCGTGGGGTCCTTATCTCTGCTGACACACACACACACACGCACGCACACACACACACACACACACAACACACACAGTAAAGAGGGTTTGGAGTCATAAAATACTGCGGGAGTGACGAACCGTGGATCCTTATCTCTGCTGACACACACGCACGGACGCACGCACACACACAAAAGCAAGCACCTGTACGCCCACTTTAATCATAAGCATCATCGTACATCGACATCGACTGCACCCGCATTACGCTGCAATAAGGTACGAAAAGTCCAATTTTGGAGAGCTGTATCTCGAAAATTACCCGTGATCGGACTTTGGGGCCATGGACAAATTGTTCTACGTGTTGAGAACTACACATATCAAATTTTTAAAAAAAATTAGCCGAAAACCATTTCCCATAAGGATTCTGCGGGGTCCTTTGGGCGAAATCATTAAATCAGCCATCATTATAAGAACTATTCTGTCCGCCATTATATACCAAAATGCTTTCTAAAATTGAGCATTAATAGAAAATAAATTATACTATATCTCTCGGAATGTTAAGAATTGAAAAAAATATCTATTTTATGCTACTGTTAGCGTAGGTGCGACATTAAAATATTTTTATTATACTAAGTGCAAAAATATATTGTTGTTAAACAATTAACGATTAATTAATAATTGTTTAAATTATTTATTTTTGCAGGCGCGTTGATTTTAACGAAGTAAACTAAAAATCTATACAGAAAATTTTCTTTCACACTTATATTTCTGTCACGTATCATGTAATATTCGATTTCAGAATTGACGTAGAGAAGGACTCTGTTACTATTCTATTTCAAACTTTCATGGTTGGTCGGAACCATATCAAGCACATGTTATGGCTCTAGTATGATTCTCCGTCTCAGCAGAATTAATATGGAAATGTACAGCGCTGCTCTCTCTAGATATCTCGGCTACAAAAACTGAATCGCCGAAAGAAGAGAGGGCACAAATTGGTCAGAATTAGGTCAAAATTACCAAAATATTACTGATATTCGACCTTCTACTAGGTTTATTTGATCAAATCGGACTATGATTTATAGGACGAAATGCCTTCCATTACTTAATTTCGACCGTAAAATTACTTTAACTTTATTCCCCACTTACCTTCTTTCGACGTCGATTCGACGTAAATTGGGACTGGTCAAACAGACATTTCAACCTATTAGAAGGTCGAATAGACGTAATTTCGCCCTATTTTGCTGCTTGGGTATTATTCTTAATGGATAATCAGTCTTGTGTATTTTATAGAGACCCTGTAAGAAGAGACTCGCCAACTCGTCACGTGACTATGGGTGATTCTGATTGGCTGGGGTATGGATCGCACATCTGCGTTCATGAACATGTACCATAACCTATTCTAATAGAATACGCGTACAGATGTGTCATGACAGATGACACATGTGGTGTTGTCAGCTTGTGTTGCTTACTGACTAGTAAGTTAATTTATCACATCTATGTAAAATTTTGAGAAAGGTAATGTACATATATCACGAATAAGCTTCGAATTAATAAACGCTTCATAGTTAAAAATAAGTAATACGAAAGTTAGAGATACCTATTTCATTAATAATGTAATTCTCTTGTAAGTTTTGATTTTATACATTTTGAAAATGCCAAATATATGTTGTGCAGCAAAATGTTTTAATAAATCCAATGATGGATACGTGTTATTTAAATTTCCAAAGGAAGAACAATATCAGGAAGAATGGGTAGATGCTGTTTTTGTCGAGAGTACAACCCAGGTAGCAAATATACGTTATTTTGACGTCAAATTTGGGTCATTTACTGACCATGACTGCCGTCACTAAATGACGTCTTAATGACGTACTAATGACGTACTAATGTCGCAAAATTATTGACGTCATTGCAAGGACGTCATTTTAACATCATGTTCCCAGATAACAAAATGCGCGCACAATGGTCTCACAGTGCATTCACGCGTGCAAAATTATCCGCACGCGTGAATGTCATGCGCATGACAGAAGTGTCCTCATTTGGGTGCCATATTGCTCGCACGCATGTGGACGCACACAAAAAAAAAAGTTACAGCAGTTCTTATTAATTAGATTTCTTTCTCCATCATTTGTGTCCTCTCCTTAAGTGCTGAACTGACTAATAATACCTAGGAAAAAACTTTTAAACCTGATAGGATTTGAACTCGTGACTTGATCCATGGTCCTGTTCTGAGTCGTTCACCTAACGTACTGCTCCACTGTTACCTTATTGACAGAGATGTTTCGAATTGTCTATATATACTTTTAATAAAAATATTTTGTCTACCCAAACAGATTATTTTGTTAAAATTACAAAAAAAACACTTATTTTGTAATGGCAACAAAATTTTACCTTGTTATTTACAAAAAGTAAGTAAGCAAATAAATTTGTACCGTCGCTAAATAAAAAAATTTACAATATTTTGTTCATTTAACAAAAAAATTGTATTTTGTTATTTTAACAAAATAATTTAATGATAATCAGCTATTTGTGTTTAATTATTTCTTTTTGGTTACTATTACTATATCTTTTTTCTTATTAAAAGGAAAATTAAGGAGAACCAAAATATGACGTCATTATAACGTCATTATGACGATGTCATAATGACGTTAGCCCGGATCCTCATACGGGCAACAGCGCTTTGACACCAAACGCTGATTGGTGAAAAACCGGTGGCGAGGGTAAAATTTACCCCCATAACCCGTTTTTCACCAATCAGTGTCCGGTGTCAAAGAGCTGTTGTCCGTATGAGGATCCGGGCTTATAATATCGGTTGGTCACTTTTTGGTCACTTGACGTCATTCGTACCAACATGACCAGAATTTGACGTCAAAATGACGTGTGTTTGCTACCTGGGAAGATCCATAGATAATCTGAGATTGTGCGAAGTGAGTGCTCATCGTAAGAATACTATGCAGGATCCGAATAAAAATAGTTTAAAAAGTGCTTCTCCATTTAATGCTTTCCTCATTTCAGGTACACTTTGGGCGATTAGTTATATTGATGGTAGGTCGCCGGAAAGAAGTAAAAAAAGGTGCGATCTCATTACGTTTTTGTTATTGTCCCTCAGAAAATATTTATAAATCGCAAGCAAGAAAGCGGAAGTTAATGTGCGTAATGTCAAAGTAAGAATATCGTCAGAAAATCGTCTTCTTTTAAAAAAAATTTCGCCAAATATTGTAGAGCATTCTTATAGTCAGAAATCACATGTATCAACTGCTTGAAAAATATATGTGACTATCAGACATTCTTTTTATTTTAACAGTATGTACATTAACTTCATCTTTCTTCCGCTTTCTTGTTTTCGATTTACAAAAATTCTCGGAGGGACAATGACAAAAACGTGATGGGATCGCACCTTTTTTTATTTCTTTCCGGCGACCTACCACCAATATATCTAATGGCTCAAAGTGTACCTGAAATGAGGAAAGCATTAAATGGAGAATCATTTTTTAAACTATTTTTATTCGGATCCTGCATAGTATTCTTACGATGAGCACTCACTTCGCACAATCTCAGATTATCTATGGATCTTGCATTCTCGCCAAAAATAGCATCTATCCATGCTTTCCGATATTGATCTTCCTTGAGAAATCTGAATAACGCATATCCATCACTGGATTTATTGAAACATTTCGCTGCACAACATATATGTGGCAAAATGTATAAAATCAAAACCTACATGAGAATTACATTATTAATGAAATAGGTATCTCTAACTTTTGTATTACTTATTTTTAACTATGAAGCGTTTATTAATTCGAAGCTTATTCGTGATATATGTACATTACCTTTCTCAAAATTTTACATAGATGTGATAAATTAACTTACTAGTCAGTAAGCAACACAAGCTGACAGCAACACATGTGTCATCTGTCATGTATACGCGTATTCTATTAGAATAGGTTATGGTACATGTCCATGGAACGCAGATGTGCGATCCATACCCCAGCCAATCAGAATCACCCATAGTCACGTGACGAGTTGGCAAGTCTCTCCTTACAGGGTCTCTAGTATTTTAGGCAACCCATAGACTCTGGGCCGATTGTTCCAACTTCTTGGTAAGTTCCACCTGACAGGTACCTATCAGGTAAACATCAATGACCGTTTTTCCATCTTTTGGGTACGTTAACTTATAGGTTAAATTGCCATTACTGACAGGTAATTTTACTCGCTACTCGAACCACCAGGTAAAGCTTCTATCTGGCAGGTAAATAGGATATTTTAGAATTTATGTTCTGATCCAGTGTTGTTTGCTGGAAGGTATAAAGTATTACGCTATTAATAATTTTTTAAAACCATGGATATTAGAAATATATATGAAGAATTGTTTGAAGATGATGGAGATGACGACGATTATCAAATATTAAATTTAATTCGTAAACCTTATACTGTTCGGCCACGACCTGATTTTTTTAATATATATGATGAACGCGAATTTATTACACGGTTTAGATTGTGTAAAGAAACAGTTATTGGAGTAGCTGATCTTATTTGTGATAAGATAAAAACAAAAACATTGAGGTAATTATAATTAATAAAATAAAATAGTTTAGTATTAATAAAATAAAATAAATTCTTTTATCAATCTTGGAATAGAAATGTTCTTATAAAATTGTTCCTATTTTTCCAGAAATAATGCAATAATGCCAATCCATCAATTATTATTGACATTACGTTTTTATGCAACAGGAGCTTTTCAAATTGCTGTTGCTGATTTTGCAGGAATTCATACATCCACAGCATGCAGAATTATCAAAAAAGTAACGATAGCTTTAGCTTCTGAATATCGTCGTTATGTACGTTTTCCAGAAGATACAACATATGTACGTCAAGGGTTTTATAACATCAGTAAATTTCCACGAGTAATTGGTGCAATAGATTGTACTCATGTAAAAATTCAATCACCAGGTACGTTAAATAAACTGTCTTTCTACTAAAAGAATACTATATGTGTTTCTATACATTTTTTAGGTGGAGAAGAGGCTGAAGTTTTTCGAAATAGAAAGGGTTTCTTTAGTATTAATGTGCAAGTAGTATGTAATAGTAATATGGAATTTCAAGATATAGTAGCACGATGGCCAGGCTCAACTCACGATGCTACAATTTTTGATGCAAGTCGTTTGCATGCTAGATTCATTCAAGGCGAAATGAAAGATGGAATTTTATTAGGAGATAATGGATATTCCTGTGTTAAATTTTTAGTGACTCCTTTATTGCAAACACATAACCGTGCTGAAGAATTATACAACGAGTCACAAATACGTACTAGAAACAAAATTGAATGTACTTTTGGTGTGTGGAAACGCAGATTTCCTGTATTAGCAATAGGTATGAGAGTGTCTATAGCTACTACTCAAGCTATTGTGATAGCAACTGCAGTATTACATAATATCGCTCGTCAAATGAATAATCCTGAACCACCAGTTGATTTGGACGTCGTACAATTAATCGATGCATTAGAAGATCATGATCCAATAGTGATACCAGATAATGCTCGAACTGATACTGCAAGAAGACTTTTAATTGACACATATTTTAGGTTTGTAATATTTATAAAAAGTCACAACATTAATGGAGAACAAAACAATGTAAATTATTCGAATTCGTGTAACGGGATATGAATATTAATATTAGAATTTAAATTTAAAATAATTTAAAGTTACAGAAGACTTATTATGCTTTTACAATTTGTAATTGACTACAAAATTATATATAAAAGTTGACATATATGTACTAGCTTTAAGATGGTTTTTTAAACACCCTCGCTGGTTTTTAACAAAATTATCCTATCTTGAAATTTGCCTGGATGGTAGAACAAGTGATCATTTAATTTTGTTAAGAAGTATGTTACATATATATATTAAAATAAAAAATTCACTCTTCATTACCTAATGTTATTTTTAATTTTTCAGATTATTGCCGTAATTTACAATGTGATTTTTTTCCTTCATATTTTACAATTTAATAATATAAAACTTGAGACTGCAGTTTAGAAATAACAATATAAGATGTTATATGTTAGAAGAAATTGAAGCATTAGTATAATATTAAAAAATATTTATTTTTTAACTGTTGTAACATACATATTTGCATAGTAATATAATTTGTACTGTGTAATTTGTACTCATACCTCATGTAAATAAAATAAAATAAACAAATATTTTGTTTAAAAACTTTTTATATACTTTTAATGTTAACTTTATCTAAATTTATGATTTTCTTAGAAACAGTTTATAACAGTTGTAATAATTAATAATAGTTTATAATAGATTCAGTACTTGTTGCCTTTTCAATTGAACTTCTAATTCTTTAAGTTGTACATCTAATTGTACGAGTTTTAATTTTTCTTTGGTTATTTTTAATTCTGTTTGCAAGATTTCTTTTTGCGTATTATTCGTTTCTTTTTTCATATGTATTTCTACTTCTAAAGCTGTTTTTTGTAATTGCAATTCTCCTTTTGCATTTGCTAATTTAACAATATTGTTTTTTTCGGACGATTTTGAAAAATTTTCCATTTTTAGTTCCTTGCTGACTTTCTTCTTCAAAATATCTTTTGCTTGTGAATACTTTTCTGATGAAGTAGAGGCTCCTGAAGGTAATTGCTTCTTTATTATAGGCAAAGTATCATTTTCCTTATCTTTTGAAGTGAGTGCTGTCTATGAATTTAAAATAATGCTGTTACAACTAATTTAAAAAGTTAACATAATTTTATAATGTTAATAAATATTATAGTACACATCGTATTACAATATATACCATAATATATATTAACATTATAAAATGACATTTACTTTCTCAATCTTGTCGTCATTAACATCAAGCGTTTTTGCCTTTTTTTGGTGTTCTTCCACCGTGTTAGTAATTGCGTCTAAGTATTCTCGCTTTCTTTTAGTAGATTCGTTATTTCCTACGTGTTTCGAAGAGGATGCATTTTCTGCCTGCAAACATAGACAAATTAGTAAGTAAAATAAAAATAAATATTTTTATATGGCCAAAGATGTTATCTTACCTCATTACTATCACAATCTAGTACTTCATATATCCAGTCGGACTGATCAATATCTAAAGTTTGAAATTCATCCACATTTTCTTTTACAGATGTCTCCATTTCAATGTTTACACAGGCAGCTTGTTTATCTAAAGAATTAGTGCTGTATATTAATTAATTTTATAATGATAAATATCATTGTAAAATCAACATGCTATATAAAATTATATTAAATCAAACATACAACTTACACACATACCAAATGTTTCATCAGAATCAAAGATTGAAGGCAATCCTTGTATGGTCGAAGGTAAAATTGACAATAACATTTCTTCCGCAGAAGTAAGATCTTGAATTTTTGGAGTTCCTCCGCCAGTTTTAAACATTGCCGCTTTATTTTTTGACAATTTTTTCTTTAAGTTTTTTTTTATATCTTCATATTTTGTTTTAACGCTTTTTTTCTTTCGGTAAGTCTCTGCACAACGAGAATTTAATTCATCTGTTATTTTAGACCAACACTCATCTTTCTCTCGCCATGTGGTGCCATCAGTTTTCTTGCATTCAACAATATGTTTATATTTTTTTACGATTTCTATTAAAATTAACATTTCTTTTGCCGTGAAATTAACGCTTCTACCTTCTTTAATCGGCGGTTCCATTGTTAATGGCTACAATATAAATTTTTATACAAAATTAGAAGATTTTCTCTAATATGTGAAATAAATATAAAAAATAAGAAGAAATATCTTAAACATACAAAATATAAAAAAAAATACATTTAAGACGTCCAAAAGACGCGTCCTATTTCTTTTACACTTCTCTTAAAAGAACCTTTTTAATACACATAACTCTTATCACATAAATCTAACCTTGCTTTTCAATCGCGTGAAGTTAGCTGTGTACGAAACGGAAGTAGGTATCGAACAATTTCATGCTTACCTATTGGTTTACTACCCAATAGATATTTAACCATGGAACAACGAACTTATTGCTTACCCGGTAGGTATACTTTACCTGTGAAGCAATCAACCATCAGGTAGAGTCATTTTACCAAGAAGTTGGAACAATCGGCCCTAGGTAGAACTCCATCACTACAGTAAAGAGTCCTATATTCGGAGTAACTAATATATTCTTTGTTTTTCCAACCAGTAAGCAGATTTCTTAAAGATGTTGTAAGTTTTTTAACTGGATCTTTATTTTGGATAATATAAGTGACTCTATCTCCAAAAATCATGTTCATTCTATTAATATAATCATCCTTATCCATGGCTACAGTTACGTTTCCCTTATCGGCTTAAGTAAAGATGACCTCAGGATGTATAGAAATAAAATTGATTACATCGCGTTCCATGGCTCTTAATTTTTTATCATTATGTGATGTAAAAATAGAAGAAGAGACAATACCATTCAAAATTGGAATAGCACCATTAGTAATTGCCATTTTTTTATTGATGTTCATTCTCATTGTACTATTTTCAATACTTTTGATACAATCAAAAATAATGCTACTCTTGTTGTTGAAGGGAAGTGCAAATCCCTCACCCAATTGTAAAAAACATTGAATATTGATTGGAATTTCTGTTTTAGATAAGTTTATGAACCATTTTTCTCTAATTGAATTCAGTGAGGATGATTTAGAATGGGAAAAGGCTTCAGGAGAAATCGAAATGGTATTTAGGTATTCAATGTCATGTTGAGAAACAACTGAGTGGTCCGAAGTTATCTCATGAGAATTAAGATTTGGAGAATTATTGGTGACATATTGAATAGGAACTATGTATTCCAGAGTCTGTTTCTCCTTCTTATGTATCATCCATGAAAGTTTGCGATCAAGTTTATTTTGTTCTCTAATAAAAATGGATTTACATTTTCTCTCTTGTGTATTCAAGAATTCATCACAAATTCTTGTAGGGAGAAAATTTGTCAACTTAACTCACCGCTTGGAACAACAAAGATCTTAAATGATGATTTTCCCTATGCATGTCGTTAAGCTCTATTTTTAGTAATCTCTTAATCATGAATATGGGACGAGGTAGAGATTCTTGACGAAGAACCTAATTACAGGAAACGGATAGTGTCTGAAATGATTAATATTAAAAGACAGAGAAATAGTTTAAACTTACACAAACAGACACTGAAGGCCTTCATGAAGCATACATTCCGTTGATAAACAAATTTTGACATTGTCGTGCTTCTACCTTTTTAGATTACAGTCAACTTTAGTATTGTACAGACGTGTTATTTTCCGCTCTTGTTTCGTCGTCTAGCGTACTAATTATGTATTCCGACAAATGTGACAGAATTTTATACGATAATTGTGTGTGGATGAGTCCATTACTTGAGGTTTGGAAATTAAAAATTTTGTTTCTTCTTAATCGTTTATACTAATAGTTAATTTATTTTATAAAAGAAAAGGCTTGATTCTTTCACAGATTTATATATTTCCGATCTACCAATCGATTTTAATAAATTTCTTACTTTGAAAATGGATTCATCTTCGAATATTAATGATTCTGTTAACTGCACTACGGTTTTTGGCTTTACTTCTGAAGAAGACTCAATCCACGAGTCGAAACATGTCAAGTTATTGATTTGAAGATCTGCGATTTGAAGATTTGCGATATTGTTAAGTTATTTTTTAATTCTATTATTTTTTAATTCTATGTTTTTTGCGTTTAATGACGATTTGATATTTATTTTATGATTTTACTACTTCATTAAAGAAAACATTTTTTTAAAAATTTCCGACTCTTAATTTGTTTTTGTAATTTACCATTAGTTTTAAACTAAGAGTCTTTTACTTTATTTATTATTGTTTAAGTATATCTTCTTACGCATAACAATTTTTAATTAAATGTAAAAAATATTTGTTTTATAAGAGACTGATTGATTTATCGTCACTGGCTTCTACACATTGAATTAATTCACTAAATCTCATAATTTGCGTACCTAAATTTATTTAATCAAGTGTTTTATCTAACCTGCACTAACGAGCTTATGTTTAAAATATTTCACTATTAACGCGAATTACTTGACCAATGACCTTTGAATAAAAGTGATAACTCTCCTGCTGATTTGAAAAAATTCGAGATGCCACCACTCTCCGATCCGTTATCGGCGAAGGGAATGAATAAAAAAAAGAGAGGAGCGACCGCTGATTTCGAAAGCTGGTATTGAGTTGGAAATCGCATCGATTTCTTAACTCTAAAAGAATCAAGCGCTCCGGTTAGATACATGATCGATGTACGTACGCGACATTTATCAATTTCTACGCGAGATTGCGTGGAAAGGACGTGTGTCGATCGATTGAAACTTTGTTGTTCATGAACGAGTGAGCACACGTCCAGTAAGGCGCGCAGAAATTCACTGTAAATGAAAAAAAGGAAAGATTTGCAGCCGTGACATGATGCGACGAGTCTCAGTCGACGATCCTTTCGCTCGAGTTTCTGTTTGCACGATGTATGTACACACGTATGTAGATATACGTTTCTTGTATCTACTCGGTGCTTAACCCTTTCGCTTCCAGTGTCCCCGATCATGGGCACACTTTTTCCTCATTTACAAGTACACAAACGAAGTTTTAAAAACGCTGGGAGTATCGTTGTTCTGGTTCGTGGACGCGTTCTGAATTATGATTTGTGAATCATCTAGTATTGATGGACAAATAAAAGGAAAATAAATAGGGTAAACCCGGTATATACGCCACACCTATCAAAAACTTAATTTATCAATTATTATTTACTATGTTTAAAGCAAATTAATTATACTAATAAAAACTTTGTACCATTTACTACTGTAAATAAAATATTAGAAATCTAAAATAATTTATTTTCCATATTAAAAAATATCTTTTTTAAACCCCTGCATTTTTGCCATTTATCCCATGGGGGGGGGGGAGTAATATAGTTATTCATATATGATTCATAAGAAAATCACAAATAATCTATAAATAAGATGTAAAATGACGACGTAACTTGCATTTGTTTATTAATATATGATAATTTTATTGTCCAGAATAAAAATTGGAATACAAATAGGACTTTATAAAATTTTTTTAAATAGCTTTAAATCTTTGAAAATAATCTTTAAATATTTAAGATTTATCTACATTTATGCATTAATGCAAAATATAATTGTTAGAATTAACAAAAACTTCTTAAATAGAGCGTCTGTGCTGCGGCACAAATCCCGTTCGCTAAAAATGCCGTATGATATAAAACAATTAATTAAACAAACAATACAGGCGCAAAGCACTTGTATTTTACTATATAACATGCTTTACTATTCCTCTATACATATGTATTGCAAAATAATCACTAACAATAAGTCTTTTACACGCTCTACAGTAATCATTTTATGTAGATTATAAATTATGATGGCACTACTTATTACAGTAAAAAATCGATTAACTTGCAATAATTTCATTAATATTAACAGTAAAAAACTGAAATTATAACATAGTATTAATATACCATAAACGCATGTAACAAAGTAATTGACGGAAAATTATCCCTACTCGCTTCTATTTTTTCTGACTTCTGCGGTGTATATCCTCGCGCGGCGTATATACCGGGTTTACCCTAATAAAAAGTGATTTATCAATAGCAAAACTGCTAGTGAATTTTCTAGATTTTTATTTAGTAAATTAATATCATGCAAAGATTTATATTTCTTATAAATTTGGTTGTCCAGACAAGATTTCAGTATCCTAAAACACGTCTCGTATTTAAACATTATTTTCCATTCATGATTCAGTCATACTTTAAAGAAACTATCTTAAAATCGCTATCATGTATATACGGGAGTCGCGTCAAGTTCGACGACGAATAGAAGAGCTCGCGTATGTATCAGTAACGAGCCAACAAGAGAACTCTCGACCGAAGAAATATTTAAAGGATTGCGTCAGAGAGTACCGTTAACTTAGAGCGCCCGCTGATCGACGATTTTTCCCGGATTTCGTTTCTTTGGCGATCGCGCCGTCGAGTCGCAAATTTCGCGCCCAGGTCACGACGTTGACTAACTGAGCGACCAAGAAGCAGATGCCCAGCTGCGTTTTCTTGTCAACTGAAAGGAGTCCGCGTACGTAACCGCTTTTCTCTCGTTAATTAGTCGCCGCTTGCTTGCCTTGGCGTTCAATTACCAACGTGAGCAGGTGGTCAATTATTTTGTCATCGTCAATCAATCGAACTTTGAATCGTCTGGCGCCCAACAATCAGGAAAGCGAATCGTTATCGAACATCGACCTTCTGAAATCTTATGATATGATACGAAAGAAATGTGTCATTAAGAAAAAATGTTTTTTATACATTAATTCCTGTTTTTTATATTTTTAAACAATACGTGTGAATGCGAAAAAGATCATGATGTACACGAGACGGTAGTACGCATAATATTTAAAAAATTGCTAAAGTATTTAAAAATTTAGCTCGATATATCTGAAAATAATTTTGCTAGACGATTAGAATAATTATGTAGAACGCTTAAGCGTTGATATCAGTACTGCAAAAAAAGAACATTCTAGTTTGAGCTTCTACATAATTATTTTGATGATTAAAACAAAAATATTTTTAGATTTATATTCTGTTAAATTTTTAGATACTTTAATAAAATCATACTTCGTAGTATATGATATGAATATATTTAACCGGAAAAAGACATTAAAAATGTAAAAGAAAAGCGTCAAGTACCTATATTAATGCCATAAAAAAGAAGTGAAATCAAAATAATGTATTTTGCAAAGAACCAAATTTAATGCCATAAAAAAGAAGGGAAATCAAAATAATATTTCAAGTATCTTTATTAAAATGCTCCTACAGAACACGTATCTGCATGTTGAAGGCATCCATTTTACTACCTTTGGGTATCCTTTAGAACTGTGCTGTATTGGATAATTATAATAAACTTTAAAAAAAAATACATTTTATTTAATGTGTATAAAGTATAACAAGATATTAGAATGAGAAAACGAAATGTAATAGATAGAACACGACGATGACAATGTAATTAAATGTATAAATATATATTAGAACAATAACATGGATAAAACAAGATAAAAACAAACGACGTTTCGACACTTATTGTCATCGTCTTTTAAACTGTTTTGTTTTTGGGTTCGTAGCCCTTCTCATTTTACTATTATTTAATTTATTTTTTAATTTTTTTTAAACACAATTTTGTAATTCTAAAACCTGTAAAATATGCAGCAAACTGAAATATTTGTATGTCCTATGTATTACATA
>NW_017279745.1:117189-117664 GCF_001594065.2 Cyphomyrmex costatus
AGATCTATAACGTAAAGAGAGTTTGTTTACATGACTGCTTCTAGCTTATCCATGAAGTTAGTCGATGTTCACACTTTATAGAGAAAGTATGGCTCGTAAAAGTAGTGAGATATCCAAATCCGTGCGCAATAGAGTTATTATGTTACATAAAAGTGGTCAAAGTTATAGACAAATTGGTAAAACGATGAGATTACATTTCTCAACAGTGCGATACATCATTAAAAAATATGAAGAGATTAAAAGTACTGAAAACGAACCAAGCTCAGGACGGCCAAAGATACTTATGACTAGAAAACGGCGCGATATTATAAGACAAGCATCGAGAACTCCTTCCGTAAGTGCTCAGAGTTAATCTGCAGGTATTCAATGTCAGGGAGGAATATGTGTGCTCAAACTATCAGAAATGTTTTGCACTCGGCTCAACTTTACGGCAGAGTGGCAAGAAAGAAACCTTACATAAGTGACATAAATAGAC
>NW_017279745.1:117713-118031 GCF_001594065.2 Cyphomyrmex costatus
AGTTTTGGAGAAATATTATTTTCTCTGATGAAAGCAAGTTTAATATTTTTGGTTCTAATTGGAAGGAAATATGTATGGAGGAAACCGAATATTGAGCTCCAACAAAAGAATCTATAGCCGACTGTCAAACATGGCGGTGGAAACGTCATGATATGGGGTTGCATGGCGTATAATGGTGTTGGAAATATGGCATTTATTAATCATAAAATAAATGCAGAAAACTATATCAAGATGTTGCGAAGTAATTTATCAGAAGTGCAATAAAACTGGGTATACATGAGGCTTATCAGTTCCAGCAGGATAACGATCCTAAACACA
>NW_017279745.1:119050-119296 GCF_001594065.2 Cyphomyrmex costatus
ATGTCATGCATTGTTCTTAAAAATTTAAAAATTACTAAATACACATCAGATTTCTATTTTAATGGGAAGTACAATTTGATTAAAATCAATAATAAACAAAATGGTGTCAAGGGCGATTACAGAGTTAGTAAGAATTTTCGTTTCACAATAAAATATATAATCAGTCATTATTAATCAAATTAATTTTAACAATATTCGATATTATAATCGTCTATAAACAACCATAATACAGTAAAAATATTAATA
>NW_017279745.1:121925-123709 GCF_001594065.2 Cyphomyrmex costatus
GTTACCCAAAAAATGTAACTCGTTACCGTTACAGTTACCAAAAAAAGAAAGTAACGCAGTTACCAGTAAAGTTACCAAAAAAGTAACTTGTAACTGTAACTTCGTTACAAGTAACGAGTTACTTCCATTCCCTGCAAAATAGTATACATATATATACCCTTCATTACAAAGATATCGTAAATTTTGCAGAGGAAGTCACTCGACACTTTTTACCCCATATGCGGGGCAAGAAGGTCCACATAATGGGGTAAAAAGTACCAATACTTCTACATTACGTTTGAACTATTTTCAGAGATAAAAATAGGTACATACTAAAGAGTTTTTTATTATAAAGTACCTACATTAAGTGGGTTTTGGTTAAATAACAAATTTATAATAAAAATATAGTAAAAATGTATTAATTTTAAAATATCAATCTTATAACACATCTTATAAACATTAAAAAGAAAAAACTAGCACTATATCGCGCTCAAAGACAAATATATCGTAAGAATAGTCTTTCCTTTTGCACTTGACTTTTTAAATCATTTTGAACTTAATAAAAAAATTTTTAATCAGTATAGGGTACCTTCCAATAATGGATGATTATAATGAATTTGAAAAAATATTTATTATAAAAAGATAATTATACGATGAAATCAGTCATCATCATTATTACAATTAACGCAAACATAAGATATAATATTATCATTATTACAATTAACGCAAACATAAATATAATAAAAATATATTTTAAAATATCAATCTTATAACCATCAATCTTATAAACATTGGGTGCTTTCCATTTGATGACACAAGTCGACACAAGTGTCGTTCTATTTTTGTTAATTTCTAAATGTCAAGAAAGATAGAACGATACTTGTGTCGACTTGTGTCATCAAATGGAAAGGACCCATTAAAAAGAAAAAACTAGCACTATATCGTGCTCAAAGATAAACATATCGTAAAAATAGTCTTTCCTCTTGCACTTGACTTTTTAAGTCATTTTGATCTTAATAAAAAAATTAAATCAGTCTTCCAAGATTATTGGATGATTATAACAAATTTGAAAAAAATATTTGTTATAAAAAGATAATTATGCGATAAAATCAGTCATCATCATTATTACAATTAACGCAAACATAAGATATAGAACTATTTCGAATTTGAAAAAATATTTGTTATAAAAAGATAATTATGCGATGAAATCAGTCATCATCATTATTACAATTAACGTAAACATAAGATATAGAATCATAGAAAGTGAAAATGCCTAATCGAGTCTTGGAACAGGATGTTAGTGTTTTATTATCATTGTGTGAATCTGGAGACACGGTAGTGTCTCGGCGCTAAGCCAAGCGCGCGACACTGCCGTGCCTCCTTTACGCGAAACTGAGAATTTTCGGGGTCGAGATGATCAGATCTCAGTAACGGCTGAACCGATCAAGTTCTACATACGCTCAATCGACAGGAAAAACTTAAATTGTATGATAAAAGTGCTTTCATTTTTTGTCTACGTGCCCTACGAGCGGAGATATCCCGACGCAAAGTCCGAATCTGTGAATTTTCACGTTTTATTTTTAAGATACGTCGTCATCGTCGTCGACCAGAGAAAATGTCCATCTCGTTTTTTCGATAATAGAGGGCCTTTGACTTTATGTGTTATCTCACTCTATCTATCATCTCACTCTATCTATCTATATCTAACCAGCAGACCAGTGTTGCATGGTGTATCACATATGACGCGCGCGCGATTTTAATCTTATAATTAAAAATAAAATATTATTCAATATAATATAAAATAT
>NW_017279745.1:124468-124952 GCF_001594065.2 Cyphomyrmex costatus
TTGGTAGATACCTTAATTTGTATTCTCTATTCCTTATATAATTATAAGAATTCATTCTTTGTGCTTGTTGATAGGAAAAGTCTGAAAAGAAAAAAGGTATGGTTTTAAAATATGCTTGCCTTTTCTTTTCAGGACTTTCCCTTCAATAAACCTGAAAATACAGCACAAAAAATCAATTCTCTTAGAATAATATAAAGATAAAACTTATTTGATACAGTTACTCAAAATATAAAATTACTTGGTTTTAGTACTTGAAATCTTTAAAACTTTAAATAATTATCTAATAATGAAATATATTAACATGGAAAGTAACTGATATATTATTGAAGGTGCCAGTTCAAAGTGAACATTCATATATCCTTTTGTTGCATATATACGTAATAATGATTTAACAACACTTGTACACTAGTTGTTTACAATAGTAAGTTTATAAAGAATTTATTGGCTCGTAACCCTGTTTCTCTCCATTAGTTTTAAATTTATT
>NW_017279745.1:125001-125276 GCF_001594065.2 Cyphomyrmex costatus
CATTATTACGTATATATGCAACAAAAAAATATATACTTTATGTATGATTACTTTGAACTGGCACCTTCAATAATAAATGAATCATTTTTCATGGTAATATGTACCATTTCATTATCTTTCAATAATAAAATGTATTACGTTAAAATAGACAATTTGGTATAAGAATTCTTTTAAAATTAATATTGATCTTTTGTGATTTATTTTTAAAAAACTGTTATATATATATATACTGTTTAATTTCTCACCTAGAACACTATATTTTATTCAAGATTTTG
>NW_017279745.1:125356-126467 GCF_001594065.2 Cyphomyrmex costatus
GTGCTACGATATTCGAGCCGTACTAATTTTCGTTGGGCGCCAGGCACGAGAGAGCGTGCCGCTCTTCGCACTAAATTAAGATGTTACGCTCGGACAAAGAAATTACAGAGCAACAGAATTCGCGACGGACAGGCTCAGCTAGCTCAGCCCACGAAATTGGCAGAGGGGGTGGTTCGCGATAAGCTGGGAACAATGTCGGAGAACGAGGTAGAGGCAGACAGAAATAATCAGGTAGCAATTAATATTAACAATGACAAAGAGTTCCACTTTATTCAAGTCGCGTCGATACATGAGTTGACGTAGTTTACAGAATTCCACGGTCGCGCGTGGACGACAAGTTTACTTTATTACAGAAGAGACGATATCAAGGTCGTCGTCGACGGTACTTAGAAATGTCCGACTCTCGGAACTTCCCGCAAACCGACAGCCTAATGCTGAGCGGTGACACGCGGCTCGACTCTAATTCTTAAACAAACCGGAATCTCAACAAGTAATACGAACGATATGACTTGGCAGTGACACGGGCGAGCGATAACGACAATCCTGAGTTCACAAACTCTTACGCTCGAGCGGATGGCACGCGCTCATCGACAGAAACAAAGTTAGTTTGTGCCGGTACGATATCGGCTGAATCAAACCCGCGAAACTCACACACGCGATTCGCTCGAGACGCTCACAAAATATTACGCGATCGGTGGCTTTACAATACAACGAATAACGCTCGCCTCACCAAGATACTCCTCCTCAGCCGCTTCCTTCAAAGTCTGTACGAGAGCCGATAGCAGTGCTCATCTTCGACGAATATTCTCGAAATTCCTGACAAATTATGGGCGAGATCCTGCGTCCTTACTCGAGGTCCGTCACTGCACAAGTGCCGATCGGAAGTTACGTCAGGCCCTCTCTTATCGGCCTCTGCTTGCTCTAATTGGCTCGCCGCGACCGCGTGACCCCGCGACGAATCCCGCGGGTCCTTGCGTGTCGCGGATCCTTTTACGTTGTGGCGCGCTTATCCAAAAATCGGAAAATGCTTCCTTGTCGCTTGACGATCTTCCATCGATCGTTGTGGGACACGGTGCTTCGGCGGATGTTCTGCCTTTGAGTCCGTTCCCAG
>NW_017279745.1:127435-128004 GCF_001594065.2 Cyphomyrmex costatus
CAATAAACGTAATTTTTGAAAAAAAATGATTGAAATTATTTATATATTTTGCAGGTACACAATTTAGATATAATTGATCAAAATGGTATTCAATTGGGAGGAAGAAATACTTAAAACGATAATAATGTAAAGATATTAGAGAGATCTGAGTACGTTGAAAGTTCTTGATGTCAGTGCTATAATCTTGAATGTGACTAATGCAAAACTCGTCAACAATAATGTTGCCCTAAATAAAAGTACATTAAATTCTGAAGGTAATATGATGCAACCGATAATTATGACGTTAGAAAACAAACTGATATATTATTGAAGGTGCCAGTTCAAAGTGAACATTCATACAATGTATATCCTTTTGTTGCATATATACATAATAATGATCTAACAACACATGGACACTAGATGTTATAAGATTATAAACATATAATAGTAATGTTAAATCATAATTATTACGTATATATGCTGCAAAAAAATATACACTTTATGTATGTTTACTTTGAAATAGCACCTTCAATAATATATGAGTCATTTTTCATGGTAATATGTATAATAGTATTTTTTATATACATATT
>NW_017279745.1:128855-135524 GCF_001594065.2 Cyphomyrmex costatus
TCTTTATTATTGGAAGATAATGAAATGGTAAAAAACCTTAGCATACATAATGAGGTATTCAAGTCAGACGTAAAGTTGGTAACTGTTGGTGTATGTTTACTTTGATGAACCTGGCACCTTCAATAATATGTGAGTCATTTTTCATGGTAATATGTATAATAGTATTTTTTATATACGTATTCATTTCCATTTCATTATCTTTCAATAATAATATAAAAAACTATTATAGTTTGATCCCTCACCTAGAACACTATATTTGATTCAAGATTTTAGAGTGTAAGTTAACAAGTTTTAAATCACGTATATTTTCATAAATATACGTTTACAAATTATTATTCTAATTAATAATTAATATCGTGATTGTTCTGATAAGTTATCGAAGTTAGTATAAATTTAGTATATTATATACCGTGTATGTAGTCTCCTAATCGCGTGCCGAAATTTTTCTTCAGACTTTACAACGCAACTCTAAACAACTACCACGATAATATCACTTTTTGTTAGATTGACACAATCTAACAAATTTCGATGCCATAGCATCTTATTAGATCTTAATAATATGTTGAAAGACATATATTCAAATTTAATGTTAAAGTAATGATAATTTAAGCTCTGCAAAAAATAAGTTTACGAAGAATATCACAAGTTGGCGTTTCGTCCCGGTTTCCATTACTGGACTCATCAGTAAGGCATTGTAATGGAAACCTACCTTAGACGCCTTAGGGAGATGTTAGAAAGAAGTTCTATATAAACAATCACTCATATAATTCAGCACTTGCGAGAAATCAAATGAGTAACTATAGACCTCTATTGGCAAGTCGACGTAGTGATATTCTTCGTAATGTTGTTAATATTTAAAATATGTAGTAATAGCGCATTTTTCAGATTAGGAGACTACATACACGGTATATAATATTCACACAATGATAATAAAACACTAACATCCTGTTCCAAGACTCGATTAGGCATTTTCACTTTCTATGATTTTAAATCTTACGAGTCTATTGATATCATCATTCAATTTATATAAGATATAGAATTAAGTATTTTGAATTTGAAAAAATATTTGTTATAAAAAGATAATTATGCGATGAAATTAGTCATCATCATTATTACAATTAACGCAAACATAAGATTTAGAAGTATTTCGAGAACAATTAGCATGTGCCCAATCTTTACAAGTGTTACATTGTATCCATGTTTCACCGGGAGCACTATCTGCATACACTTCACCACACACAAGGCAAAAATATTCATTTTTTGCACATAAATTATTATTATTGGAATCCTGTAGAATTTTTTTCTTAATATGTTTCGTTTTCTTTGTTGCTGGTCGTTTCGCGGCAGATTTCTTTTTATTTTTATCTTGCTCCATAGCAAGAGCTGTTTTTTCCGGAGTGTCAGTTAATATTGCTGTTCTGCAACGCTTCCTATTTGTTATTTTGCGTGGTCCAGCTTTAGGAAAAAGTCAAATAACTTCTGGAGAAATAACATTAGACATTGACGCCACAGGACTATGAGTTTCTATTTCAACAACATTCAACGTTTTTGACGGCAAATCTTCATGATCCATGGGATCAGATCGATCGGTCACATAACTTGGTGCATAGTCGCTTCCATTAAATATATATTTATTAAATGGGAATATTTCAGATCTTTCGAAACCTTTTACAATATTTGTGATAGACAATGCTAATGGTAGGGATGTGCGGACTATTGACGGAATGTCGTAGATCGTCATAGTCTTTCCTAGATTAGATCTCAACCACCCATCTTGAGCTGATGACAAATATTTCTTAAATGATCCGTATACAGCCAGATCAAGAGGTTGAAGCTTGTGAGAACAATGTGGCGGGAACGAGAGCATCACGACGCCATTTTCTTTAGCTAAATCCAAAGTTTTTATTGATAGATGCGATGAATGGTTATCTACAAAGAGCAACAGAGGAGAATCCTTCGAAGGTCTTACGTATTTAATAAAGTGATTCATAAAACCATAAAATTTCACATCTGTCATCCACCCACTAGCATTACCCATGCCGATACAGTCTGGCGGACCATTTCTCACGAAATAATCACGATATTTTTTTCTAGGAAACACAAACATTGGTGGAATAGATATTCCAGTTGCTGAAACTGCTACTAATACAGTTACGTTAATTCCTCTTTCCGCCGAAGTAACTGAGCCAACATTTCGTTTACCTTTAGCAGCTATAATTTTCGATGGCTGTGTAACTGTTGAAACACCTGTCTCATTAGCATTCCATATTGATGATGCTGTGAACTTATTCTTGTCCATTACCTCAGCGAGTTTATCGAAAAAGTTGTTAACATTTGTCTTATTAAATGATGTCGCTCTACTCAAACTTGTAGCTTCGGGTTTTCTTATAGAAAGACTTTTGTTTCTTTTTAAGAATGCTGTTAACCAGTCTGACCCAGCTATTTTGTTAGTATGCCAAGAACGGGGAATATTTATATCGCATTTGACAGTAATATCGTACGCCAAGCGACGAACTTCCTTAGGTCCAATGCCATAAAAAATTTTAGACAGTTTTAGCAAGTAATCAGTTAAACTGGTTTCTTGATCCGCAGTTAAAATTGATCTTAATGCGTAACCAAAAGTAAATGAATCAAGATTACTTTTGTAACGTGCTATACATCTTTTCAATGACTATCTGCAGATGTTATAATTACTTACTACGGACCGAATCGAATGCTTTTCTTTAATGACTAATTCTACAGCCTGTTTCATCAGTTCCACGGATTTGGTCCCTCGATCAGTCTTCCTCTTATAGTTGCGCATTCTGAAAAACTTTTAGGAATATTATATACACCTCGTTAATTTTTTTGTAAGTTATTACTATAATACTCAACGTAATATAGAAACTTTTGTAATAAACATTACCAAAGTTTCCTTATAACTTTAATTTGTTATGTAGGTACAAATAGTAAAATGTAAGATTATTTTTAATAAAAATATAATTGAAAGTCTCTCGGTAATTAGACTAGATCCAAATGCTGCTTCGCCTCTGATTTTGATTATATTAAGCTCATTCGACGCGTTTGTGTTGCTACACTTCGCTTTGATTGATTTTCTAACCTTAATAGATTAACTTTAACGCGTGATATCTCGGTTCGCAGAGCCGATCCAACGTTTTTATTCTTACAAATCTTTTATTTCGTACAAAAGCACGTCGAATAAGCCTAAAGGCGCGTCTACAATAGGGTCCGTAAGCTTAACATAAGCGTAAACGTAAAAGTTGGTTTATTTGAACTTTTACGCCTTTGACTCCGGTTTATAAAAGTTCCAGGCAATAGTTTGCATAGAGCAACCATGAGCTACATAACTATATAAAATAAAATATTCGTATTATAATATAGTTCAAGAAACATAACAAATTATTAAAAATTCTTAAAAAAATTATATAAACTAGTTATGGACTCTTTTTTGTTAAAAACAAATAAACAAACATAAATTAAAGGCTATAAAGAGTCAAACGCAGTTAACTATGCGAAAAAAAATTTTTTTAAATAATCTTACAAATTAACATTAAGATGCCCCGTCGAACGTTTCGGTCTGCAATTTAGACCATCTTCAGCGACGAAATAATAATAAATCAATACTCCTTTTACTCCGAGTTAGAATGCAAGTAATCAATTCTTGTTGAACGACAAAACGTTCCTGTGCACCAACTAGAGGTAAATACGATAATGGATGTGGAGTTGTGTAATGAACTTCCGAAAAATCAGAAATATGTCTCTGTTGGTAGACAAAAACATTATTTCATAATTAAATTCACAATTTAATCATACTTAAAGACTGACTGTAATAAATATGCGTCCGTATTCGACAGTAAAAGACGATACAAACAATTGTTTCGTCTTTTACTGTCGAATACGGACGCATATTTATTACAGTCAGTCTTTCTAGTATGATTAAATTGTGAATTTAATTATGAAATAATGTTTTTGTCTACCAACAGAGACATATTTCTGATTTTTCGGAAGTTCATTACACAACTCCACATCCATTATCGTATTTACCTCTAGTTGGTGCACAGGAACATTTTGTCGTTCAACAAGAATTGATTACTTGCATTCTAACTCGGAGTAAAAGGAGTATTGATTTATTATTATTTCGTCGCTGAAGATGGTCTAAATTGCAGACCGAAACGTTCGACGGGGCATCTTAATGTTAATTTGTAAGATTATTTTAAAAAATTTTTTTTCGCATAGTTAACTGCGTTTGACTCTTTATAGCCTTTAATTTATGTTTGTCAAATTATTAAAAATATTACAAAACATACTTACTATAAAGTAATACATAATCGATGTGCCGGCGAGAGAGGCTCACGAAGACTTTTTTTTTGTCAGAGGCTCTTGTACTAATTCAAGTTGTCTTTCAAATTGTGAAACAGTCATTCAAGTAAATTTGAGAAATTCCTTATCATTATGGTTTTTACTAAATTGAAAAAGAGTATGAAAATGACCATTATGTTTTCGCTGCAATAATAGTGGTCGAACCCAATATTTTCGTTTAGCAGTCTTTTTTTTTCTTTGTAATAACTGCATAACAATAGTAGCTAGTTGAATAGTTACAAGATTAATTTTTTTAACTCGATAAATATCCATTATATTATATAGTTCTGAAATTCCTATATATTGTATATAAACTTATGTAATACAGAGGTTAGAATACTCAAATACGAGTTTACAATTTATTATGTTACGTTACGTTTATGGGCTGCTATTGTAGACAGTGCGGAGTGATTTCTTATGTTTACGTTTATGTTAAGCTTACGAACCCTATTGTAAACGCGCCTTAATTTCATTAAAATCGGAGATAAAAATCGCATTCTGAATAATTACCTGTCTCTGAGTAACGAACACCTGATAATGCTAATTCTACAATAAATCGATAATCGAAAGTAATCGGTAACGTTTCGCTATTGATCAACTTCACTGATTTAGCATTATCGACTTAGGATTATCGACTTGTTATATAGAATCAACATTAACGAATACAGCACAACCATGGCACTTTTATCCCAACAAGACAAGTAAACTTTGCGGCATTGTTATTAAAAACCTATAATAGTAATAACCATTTTAATAATCACATTGTTAAAACAATAGAATAAGATTAATAAATACACTTATTTAATCTATCTAGGTGCAAAAATGATCCCTTCAGACCAAAATAACTGCAGCGCTAATAGATTACTTTTGGCTCTCAAACACATGGGCACATCTGTGCAAGCTTCCTGGTGGTTATCAGGTAGCAACGAACTGTGTGATATAAGATTCTCACTTTTAGTAAACAAACTGTGTGGTGGAATTTTCTAGTAAATGCGTTATTTCCGAGATACAAGAGGTGAACCTTTTTCCCCGAGGACCTGTACTCCCCGGTCTACCCTAACTCAACAAGTCGTTTCTGTACGATTGAGAGCCATGGGAATGATTCAAAAACAAGGAAATTGGGTGCTTTATGAACTGAAATCGAGAGACGTTGAAAGGCGATTTTTCACTTGCGAGCAGCTGATTCAAAGGCAACAAAGAAAAGATTTTTTGTATCGGATTGAGACTGGAGATGAGAAGTGGATATTCTACGACAACCCCAAGAAGAAAAAATACTACGCTAAGCCCGGTCAATCGTTGCCATCGACCTCAACATCAACACCAAAGCCGAACATTCATGGTTCGAAGATCGTGCTCTGTATCTGGTGAGATCAAAAGGGTGTTGTTTACTATGAGCTGCTGAAATCTGGCGATTCCATTACGGGCAATCGGTATCGGCTACAATTGATTCATTTGATCCGTGCATTGCGAGAAAAACGGCTAGAATACGAGCAAAGATAAAGTGATTTTTCTTCACGACAACGCTCGGCCTCATGTCGCAAAAGTCGTAAAGAAATATTTGGAAACGTTCAAATGGGATGTTTTACCGTACCCGCTGTATTCTCCTTCTAATTACTGATTATTCCGAATGATGCAGTATGATTTGGCAAGTCACTGGTTCACTTCTTCCACTGAAATCGAAAATTGGCTCCAAAATTGGATCGCCTCCAAAGACGAGTTATTTTTTCGAGATGGAATTTGAAAATTGCCTAAGAGATGGGAAAAAGTAGTAGCCAGTGATGGATAATACTTTAATTAATCTGTTTATTCATTTTGTTTTCAAATAAATTCATTTTTGAACACAAAAAAACGGACCGAACTAATTTGTACTCTCAATAATTTAATATGTACCATACTATTCCGCTTTTCTTTGTTCTTTTGTATGAGAAATATTGTTTACAAATGAATTGAAGATTTAAAGGACTCTATTATTTTTAATAATAATTCACACGTTAAATAAGGCGAATAAGAGTCAAATTACAATATGAAATCTAATTTTGATAATTTATTCTAATATTATATATTGCGAAGAATATCACGTAATTTTTGGCGTTTCGTCCCGGCTTCCACTACTGGACTCATCAGTAAGGCAATGTAGTGGAAGCCTACCTTAGACGCCTGTTTAAGTTATTAGATCGAGAATCTATATATACAGATATACGCGTATCCAAGCACTTGCGAGAATCTTTGCGAATATCTATAGACCTCTGATGGCGAGTCGACGTAGTAATATTCTTCGCAATATATTTATTCAAAGTAATATATGTGTTA
>NW_017279745.1:135917-137650 GCF_001594065.2 Cyphomyrmex costatus
ATATTTCAGATGATTAGAGTTGCGTTGCAAGTCCGAAATCCTTTCGGCGCGCAATTTGGGAGGGGGGTGGGAGGGTAACACATATATTACTTTGAATAAATATATTGCGAAGAATATTACTACGTCGACTCGCCATCAGAGGTCTATAGATATTCGCAAAGATTCTCGCAAGTGCTTGGATACGCGTATATCTGTATATATAGATTCTCGATCTAATAACTTAAACAGGCGTCTAAGGTAGGCTTCCACTACATTGCCTTACTGATGAGTCCAGTAGTGGAAGCCGGGACGAAACGCCAAAAATTACGTGATATTCTTCGCAATATATAATATTAGAATAAATTATCAAAATTAGATTTCATATTGTAATTTAACTCTTATTCGCCTTATTTAACGTGTGAATTATTATTAAATATTGTTTACATAGAGCAGCTGTTATAATCATTCAATTTAGTGTTTTTTCATAATTAAGATTTACACTAATAAAAAACAAATGATAATTACACTAATAGAAAACTAATGATAATGATATAACAATTTAGTTATTATCGATATTTATATTTGTTTATAACTTAATTGTCACTAATATACATTTGTTTATAATTTAATATTTAATAAAAAGAGATTATACGAAAACAAAATTATACACTAATATTTGTTAAATAAGCTAGAAAATGTTAATGATATATCGATTTATTCGTCAACGATATCTATTTGTTTATAACTTAATATTTAATAAAAAGAGATCAGATAGAAATGAAATTATACGCAGGTATTTGTTAATTAAGCTAGGAAATTAAAATGATACAATTTATTCGCCACCAATATCCATTTGTTTATAATTTAATATTTAATAGAAAAAGATTATACGAAAATAAAGTTATGCATTAGTATTTATTAAATAAACCAGGAAATGTTAATGATATATCGACTTATTCATCAACAATATCTATTTAATATTTAATGAAAAGAGACAGATGAAAACGACGTTACATGTTGGTATTTGTTAATTAAGCTAGGAAATTATGACGACATAACAGTTAATTTGTCACCGACACCCATTTTTTTATAACTTAGTATGTAACAAATGGAAATCGGAACGAAATTATAAACTGATATTTGTTAATTAAGTTAGAAAATGATAATGTAGTTAACAAATGCCAATATGTATATAATTTTGTTTCCGTCCTATTTTCTTCTGATAAAAATTAAGGTAAATGTTTCGATTAGGGGACCCTCCTCCAATGACTTTGACCTTGCCATATGTTGTCAAGGTCACGACCCTGAGTAACCTCCAACAGGTTTTAGCCGTCGCTCGTCCTTCGTTAAAAATATGATAAAAGTACCAATTAGGGGATTCCCCCAAATGACCTTGATCTTGACATATGTTGTCAAGGTCATGACCTTGAGTAACTTCCAACAGGTTTTAGCCGTCGCTCATCCTTCTTTAAAAAGTTATTACCAATCATAGTCTTAAAATTAAGGTATAATATATAATACATGTATGATATCAAGTACTATCCTACACCTTTCCCTGTTCAGAAACGTTAAACTTTCCACGCGAAGTTACTTTAACCCCTCCCTCCTCTCTGCACAGGGGCACAGGACTTCTACGATTATACTATTGCTATGATAGTACTGTCGGGGCAGACCTCTGTGACGGTGTGGGTGCGGGGGGGTGGCCGAAGGCCGCCCCCTTGCACCCGCCCGTGTGTGTGTGTGTGTGTGTGTGT
>NW_017279745.1:139113-139639 GCF_001594065.2 Cyphomyrmex costatus
TTCTAGAAAACTGTAATATACAAATTCTAATCTGTTTTACTTATATGTATGTATGTTCAATTTTAATTTTCACCTTGAATAATCTATCAGTTCCTTTTCGTGGCACATATTCAACATAGAAAATATTCGTTATATGTACGTTCACTTTGAACTGGCAGATTTAGTAATATATCAGTTACTTTTCGTGGTAATATATTTTTTCACACTCTGAGCGCAAAATACTAATTTTGCTCCCTATATTACGGGAGCAAAATAGCACTTTCTCTCCCTAGGGAGAAAAATAGTACAGAGGGAGCGAAATTGCTATTTTGCTCCCTCGGGAGAGAAAGTGATATTTTGCTCCCGCAATATATGGAGCAAAAATAGTATAATTTTGCGCTCAGAGTGTGAAAAAATAGTATGTGCATCGCGGGAGCACAGGTGTTTACCGACGAGTGCGAATTGCAGCCCTCGCTTCGCTCGGGCGTCAAACGCGCACTCGTCGGAAAACGCCTATTTTGCTCCCTAGTTGCACAATGTACTATTT
>NW_017279745.1:143791-144978 GCF_001594065.2 Cyphomyrmex costatus
GAGGGGCGAGTGGAGAAGGTTCGTTGGACCAAAGATGGTGGAGGTGCGAGTGAAAGGTGAGAGAGTATGTTGAAAAGTTTAAAAATGCGGACAGAGAAGGAGAAGGAGAAGGAGAAGGAGATGGAGAAGGAGAAGGAGAAGGAGACGTTTCTTAATTTTTCATTAAAATCACCACTTTTCGACCGCTTATATCTCCATAACGGCTTGACCGATTTAAAATTTTTTCGGCTTAAACAACATATGTCAAGGTCAAGGTCATTGGAGGGGGGTCCCCTAATCGAAACATTTACCAAAATTAAATTATAAACAAATAAATATTGTTGTCAAATAAATCGTTATTTCAAAACCTTAACTGAATTAAAATACTAATTTATAATTTCGTATTGTCTAATCTCCATTTATTAAATATTAAGTAATAAACGAATACGTATCAGAGTGAAGAATAAATCATTACTGTTTAATTAATAAATCAATATATAATTTCGTTTTTGCTTAATTGATATATTTGCGTGAAAACATTGCATTTTTATTTCATATTCTTTTCGTAATATTATTTTTTTTATTCTTTTATTATGTTGAGAACATTATAAAATGATTTTATGTAAAGGTGTTGTTAAAATACACTAGATGATTTTTTCTATATTTTTGATGTTTTTTTTATTGATTTCACAAATTTTTGTTAAGTTCTTATTAATTACAATACACTTTGTATTTATATTGATAAAAGTAATGATTTTTCACATAGAATATAAGTTATTTGCATATCGAAAGAGAGAGAGAGAGACTAATTTCTATTAATTCATTCATTGCGCTCTCATTCGATTTACATAATTAGAAAAAGTACAGAAAAGGTGTCAGAAAAGTGCAGAAAAGATGTACAAAAAATGTTATAAAAAGTTGTAGAAAAAGTGTAGAAAAAAGTACAGAAAAGATGTAAAAAAGATGTACAAAATGTGTAGGTAGTGTAGATAGAAGGTGTAGTAAAAGGGGATAAGATTTTGCGGTCTAGCGAAGACGACGACGTTTCTAAATTACATAAATCGGAATGCAGAAAAATGCATGCGTATATTCATATCTTTGCATCCAGTGCACTTATGGATGTGATTGTTATCTCATTTTAATTGTAAAAATCTATACAGGGTGTTTGAAATTAACCGCCAAATATTTCATGTGTGGGTAGAACAGAC
>NW_017279745.1:145918-169033 GCF_001594065.2 Cyphomyrmex costatus
CTTTATGAAAAGAAAATAAACTATTTTTGTCTCTTGCTGTTTTTCTGTAAAGTTGATAGTACTTGAGTGAAAAATTCTTGAAGATTAATATTTTAGTAATTAATATCTTGTTAACTATTGCGAAAATTACAATGGTAAAAGGCTTTTCTTCTCAGGTTAGTCCGCTCTAACTTATTAATGAACGTTGTCGGTACAATTAAAATACACTTAAATAAATATTAAAAACAATTCATATTTATAATATTTTTCTGTATGTACACGGGCATGTACACGCATTAGAGATAACTAAATTGAGTTCTTAAAAAGATTTCGATCATTTCCCGATTTTCGCAGTCAAAATATTAATTTCTGTAGCGCCGAATATTCGTTATCGCGATGGCTAGACGCGCGAAGAGTGTGGATTGGTTGGCAAGCGCTCTGCCGCCCGCGCCGCGCACATCGCCGCTAGCTCCCAAACGTCCGCTTCCCGCGGCCCGCGAGCCCATCGCGGCGTTTTGTAGGCGTACACTCAATGGTGTGGTAGGCCGGACGGACGCGCGTATTTGCCAATCTTTAAAAATTAATATCTCGTTAACTATTGCTGCAATCCCAAAATGGTACAGGACTTTTCGACTCAGTATAGTCTGTTCTACCCACACATGAAATATTTGGCGGTTAATAGTTCTGTTTAATAGTTTGAATAGTTCTGACAGTTCTGTCGTGTTCTGGGTAGCCTCCAGAGTTCTATAAAATATCTTATATAATGAGAAAATTGTGTAAAAATAATACTTTCAAAGTTATGACTGTTTTTTATATGCCAATTTCAGGTTTTTTAATTAAGATTTTATTTTACTTTCTCGAATGGAACTATTTCTTAAATCTATCAGGAGCTGTGGAACTATTCAAGATCTATCCAGAACTCTAAAAAAAAAATAATTTTTTCGAAAATGGGGGTTGCATGAAGTTATGTCCCCATTCTTAAGGCTCCTGAATACTTAGCCAAGAACTCCGTGTTGATGGTAGCGACACCGAATTAGTCGGTGGCTAGCAAAACTGGTAGTACGCTACTGGTTATACACACAAATGCAAGCTCATGTCCGTGTGCTCATTTTCGGATAGAAGAGGAGCACACAGACACGGGTTCATGCTTGTGCGTGCGTGCGTGCGTGCGTGCGTGTGTGTAGCGCCTCGCCATGGTAAAAGGCTGAACTAATAGACGTGGAAAAGTGATGTTTTGACCAGTTTTGACGACAAAATTTTTCTTGCGTGCCATTTCGTCAATATTTGCTTATTTGTGAAAATGTGTGACTTCCCTCGTACTCGTGAAAGTCCTAAAAATTGGCGGAAACTGCAGTTATCGTGAAATTTTATACGTAAAAGCGTATATTTCACTCGTTTCATCAGCTCTTAAACTGTGTGATTCTGCCCGAGTATAGGCTCACTTTACATGCCTTTTACGGCCATTTACTGACTATCAGAGGAGGAAAGGACAGTTTTCGCCAATTTTCACAAGTGTTTTTGAGCCATCTCGCCTTTTAAATTTATCTAAATTGTCTTTATTAAAAAATGGAACGCAAGAAAAATTAATGTGTTTTTCTCCCCTATGACGTCACAATTGCAACATGGCCGTCGCCGGTATTCAGGAGCCTAAAAAAAAATCGCATTTTTATAGCTTTAATGATTAGAACTATTTCTTAAACCTATCAGGAACTCTGAAACTATTGGAAATCTATTCAGTACTCTGAAAAAAATTAATTCATTTTAATAATGGAGGGCTAGCTTTACAAGAGTCAAATCATGCACATTTGATGCATTTCTCGAAATTATGTATGAGTGGAAGTCTTGAGATATTTTTGAGAGTGTCATGTTAATTTCCGGAGCGACACCAAGCATCGCGAATTTCAAGAACTCTCGTATTAAGGATGTAATAATCTGCAGAGAAGCCTGGCAAAACCTTGCTAACATCTCTCCCTGTCTTTCTCTTTCTTTTTTGCAAAGCGACGCGTCGTGGTTGGTAACGTGAGACTCCATGGAAATCTTGATACACCTACGTTCACGTGTAAAACGTATTTTGGTGTTATTTATATAATGCACGGTTACGTGCCGCGAATCTTATGCATACATTGCTCGAGCCATATCACGTATTGTGTGTATGAAGCTGGCGTATCATTTGGTGGAAACTTATAAAATATTGAGTTCTGAATGTATTTTCATTAGTCCTATAGTTCTAGATGGATGAAACTAATAGCTCTATCGTCTAAAGTGGAAAAAAAGCCAAAGGACAAACTGAAACACCAGATTCACGCACCGTTTCACTTTGTCTACGCAAGTTTTGAACACAGATTTTTGTAGAATTTTGAAAAACAAATAGTTCTGCATGAGTTTCAGAAGAATTCTGGCAATAAACAATGTTATTTTCAATTTTTAATAATGTTTGACCCCAAAAATTAATTTTCAGCAATAAAGATTAGATGCTATCCAATTTACAACAGTTCTGAGAATTCTGTAGTAATTTTTGTGTAGTATTGAATGTATCCTAACGCATTCCGATAAGTTCTGATGATAAAAATTAATTGCAAATTCTTAGAACAAAAGATCTTAGAAAAGTGCTTTCCAGGGTATTCGTATGAGACGCTTGTCGAAAGCAGAGAGTTCTGTGAAGCTTATGGTATTTATCGTATAGCTATGAATGTATCCTAACGTCATCCGAAGAGTTCTGATGATAATTATTTATTAATTTTGTAAACAATTATTAAGAAGCGATAAAGGCATTTTTTAAGGTATGCGTTTGAGATGCTGGCCGAAAAACGTTTTTCTAGGGTCTTAATTTTGTTTAAAAAATTTGCAATTTGTTTTTACCATCAGAACTCTTCAGAAAGCGTTAGAATACACAAAATTTAGTACTACACAAAAATTACCACTCTTTCAGAACTCGGAATTTTACTGTCGTAAATTGGACAGCATCTCATGTTTATTGCTGAAAATTGAATTTTTGAGGTAAAATATTATTAAAAATTGAAAATAACATTTTTATCGCTAGAACTCTTGCTGAAACTCATGTAGAACTATTTGTTTTTCAAAATCCTACAAGAATCTGTGGTCAAAACTTGCCTAGGACAAAGTGAGACACTACGTAAACCTCTCTGAGTCTCTCTTTGTACATACTTTCGCTTTTTTTCCACTTTATAGGGCAGAAATATTAGTTTTATATATTTATCTAGAACTATAGAATTATTAAAAATATATTCAAAACTCTCAATATTTTGTGAGTTCCCACAAGATGATACGCCTGCTTCACATACACTCACGTGTTCCTTTCGCACAAAAAAATTCAAATTTGCAGATATTTACTAATATATTTTTATATATTATCGCGAGCTTAGGGTAAACTAGGGTATTATGGCCATACGGATAAGATAGCCATAAGTTGTAATTTCTTTAATAATCGTTAAGTAGAGCGTTTTTGTGGTCGTTCTGAAAAACTATGGCCATCTTACCCTAGTTTACCCTACGGGTTACCGAAAATACATAAACCGAATTATCCTCTACGTATTATTGTATCGTCAGTAGAAAGTCCTTTACATATATATATTGTGACGTTGCAGTTTCGCTGCATCGTCGCAACGACCCTTCGCCGTCACAAAGCGTGATTAGACCCGGGCCGAGACTTGCGAGCGAGCGAAATCTCCAGGGGCCGTAATTTATAATTTGAGTAGCATTTTCTAATCCCCGTGATTTATTTGCATGTAATTTTAATGGAGCCTCACCGACGAAAGAATCCGCAGAATGTCGTCAGAGGAAGACGTACTTCGTAGGAAGAATGAGAGGGAGCAGTGGCCAGGACCGAGAAAGCGACCGACAGGCCTGAGCCCGAGGGAAACCGGAACTGCGAGAAGGCCGGGCGTCTAAAGAGCGAAGGAGGAACCCCTCGGAGAAGCGCGGGTCCGACAACCAAGACCGCCGTGTGCCATAAAGCGAGAAGGCGAGCAGTCGGAGGCACTCAGATAAGCTGCTGACACCAGATGAGCTCGCGGGGCCTCAAACTACCCCATAGGACTTCGCCGGGCACGGCACTGACCGTTAAGGATCGCGAGCCCGTAATTTGGCCGCGGAAAAGCGCGGCGCGGCTGCGCGCCCCTCGGAGAGGGATGTCGTATGGATCGCGCATCGATCGCGATTTTTAGTGCTTTTTCGTTCCAGCTAGATTAGAGAGCGGACGTCCCGGCCCGGCAATATCGGCGCTTTCCTTTGGCTCTCGGGAGAGCAGCGGCGAGCGAGAGAGGGACCGCCTGGAGGACAAAGACCCGGATTTTATCGGTGAGGTTGCTCTGAGATAATATTGCTGTAAAGTCGCATGCATCGGGGCGAGGGATTCTTACGTTCTGGCGTCGAATGCTATTTGGTGTAATTTCGCGAAGCCGCCATTAGTGGCGCTTTGGTTTCGGAAATATTTGGTGCGGCATTCGGCGTTAAGCGTGAGAGGCTCCCAAGCTCTCAGGAGTGCGTTCCAAAACTTAACTCTATCAACTCCGAGTATGTTTCATCTTTGTTGTTCATTGAATGATGAACAAGGATAAAAGATACTCGGAGTTGACAGAGTCATGTTTTGGAACGCACCCAGGATAGTCGACTGCGAGATTTCGTAGAATCGGGCCTCCTGGAGATCGCGACGACCGGAGGCTGAAAAGCCCGTGCACGTTATTGGGACGGCGCGGCGGTGCGAGAGCGAGCGTTCGAGGGCGATGCTTATTGCGAATTTTCGTTACACGCGGATCGTTAAAGACCGCCACGTAGAGTTCCAGAGTGAACACCGTTTAGCGTTTTTGGTCGAGTTAAAGGTCTCGTGAGCCCTTCAACGCGAGTCTCGCACGGAGTAAGCCGTTCGACATTAAGTATTGTATCGCGGTGTCTGTGCGAGTGTGAACTTGTATAGTATGTTTTGCGTCCTTTGGAGAGACCGATATTATTGTAAATCGCGAAGCATCGGACTGTGAGTATTAGACGTAGCGAATTTAGTTTGTCTCTCGTTAAGAATAACGTTCACGATCGAACCGTATATGTAATTCTCGCGAATTGTTATCGATTATTGCGGTTCAATTGGCGCGTGCCAGCTGTAATACTTTCGCGTTAACTTTAGTATAATTTTGCATGATTTTCTCTTTGGCATTCTGTATTATTATTTTCGACTGTTTTGCGACGTTAATTTTGATTGGGCATTATTCGTGGATTAATTATAATTTACAGCGCTTTATTGTATTTTGTAATTCTTTTGTTAATATTTCTTGCCTGCGCTACTATCAAGTAATTTCTTTTATTTCTTTTCTTATTCTATTGCTCTTAATAAACGCGCTCTTGTTACTGTATAACGAAGAATGCATTTTTCGCGTTCTCGTTTAGATAATTTCTTATGAATCTTCCTATAACCGCAGCCCTCGTCTATTCCTAAGACCCTGCCCCTCTACCGTTAGGTTGAGCTAGTCAATCCGCGGGCGAGTGAGAATTTTCGGGATTTTCGCGTATTTTTAGTGTCACCAATTTCGCGTTTGGTGTTGTCGCGTTTAAAGTGGAGTTTTTCGCGAGGTTGACGTCGCCTTTAAGGACGTCTGGCGCCCAACTTTCGTATTTCGCGAATCTCGCTCAACCACGTGAGCAGTAAGACAACGAGCGAATCGTTCGTTCGCTTAGTGGAGGACCATCATCTCGCCTCCGCGATCACCGTTGTTTCGACCTGTGACGTGCGAGCGAATAACGTCGTAATATATACATATAAGGTAAATGTACCAGTTCGTGGGCACGACCCAATTGTTGGACAAATTGTGACAATTTTAAATATTAAGCTTTTGATGATATGTATTACTCTTAATAAATTTTTAAGCAATTTTTCATATTATTTAGAAATTAAGTATTATATAATTTTTTCATATTAAAAATGATACTTTTGTAAAAAAAATTTCGTTTATGGACAATCGTCCATTTATTAGGACATTCACACATATGCGTGTATCAATTATTGGACATTCCTTAGCGTACTTGTCTACTGCAAACATATTTTGTATATGTTACATATAAAACTTTATATAAAACTTCACTAATTACAATTTCGATAAACTTTTTTGAACAATCTTGATTGATAAGTAAGTAAAATGCGATTCTCTTCTATAATAAGGAAATTGCTTATTATTTGCCCAATAATTGGGTCATACTTTTGTGGACACAGGTGACCCGTCACATTTTTTGTCCAATAATTAGGACATTTGAATCATATTATATTTATGACTAAATACAATTTATAATAAACGCAAATAACATATTTGATAATGGATTTAGTTTCAGAAAACATCCATTCTTACTAAGTACGTGTAATAAACTAAAATTTTAATGTTTCTAAAGTTTAAATAAATGATTTCGTCGTGCAATTCCTTAACTGTCCAATAACCGGTACATTTACCTTATATATATAATATATATACTATATAGGTATATGTATATATACTATAATCTAGTCAAATATATATATGAGATCTTAGAATCAACTTAAAAAAAACTTATTGACATATACATATAGTTTTCAGTTAGTTATAAAATTATTGAATAAAGAGCTTCCTGATGACGTACTTGATGTCATTTTCTTTTTTACTAATGTACGCATAGATTTAGTAATCAATATCATGGAAAATCGCTAGAGGTTCGTACAACGAATTACGAAATTACTTAAAAACGAATTCATTAAAGCTATAAAATTAATTTTGACAAATATTAAATCTTTTTATGATCGTACAATTGATAAACAATAAACAAACAAGAAGAAGGAAGCTAATAACGATCAAAAACTGGATCACAATGCTTATTATAATTATGTGTGAATTTTATATACTGCGTATGTAGTCCTCCCATATAAATCGATTTAACAAATATTAATTTATATAAATAACCGCGGCAGTTGCCATCGTTATCAACTTGATAATATCAAGTAGAAGTAGAGAGCTTGTAATCAGAGAGTCGCCAACTTCTCACGTGATCCGAATCGCACTCTGATTGGCTTGGGGCACATGGCGCTTAGATAAGGTTAGAGTGACAGTGCTGCAACCTACAGCTTTGATCTTCCTGTTATTGTTACTCTACCTTTTCGAGTGCTATGCGTCCCAAGCCAATCAGAGTGAGATTTGCACGACGCGCATGACTACCAAAATGTTCGGCGGCGGCGGCGGCGTCGTGGCGTGGCGGTGCACAGCTCTAGTCAAGGTCATCGGAGCTGGGTACCCTAAAGTAAACATTTACCGACGTTTCTTAATTTTTCATTAAAGTCATCGACTGCTCACCCAAAAAAAATATTCTGCCGTTTAGCGGTTCCGTGTTAATATCAGAGGATTTTTCATTTATATATGACCTCGGGAGGATACTCTCCAGAGTAGAAAATTTTCGTTTAATCATTACGGGTTGGATTTAAAATTGGATTAATAGTATCCCTCTTAATAATAGAAGAATCTCCTCCTAACTATTATGATAACTTTGAAATAAGAGAAAATACAAGAAGTATCTTGTATATCCTCTTATTTTAAGAGACTATTCGAGTTATTATAATATAATTTTCTACAGAGGAATTTATTTTTGATCGTAGCTCATGTGTCCTTATTTTTATAGACGAATACGTGTTATAAATACACGCGCCTGATTCATTTAAGATTTTCTGCTCAGAATAAATGCTAAGAGGAATTCCCCGCTTATCGGCAGAATTTTTTTTTTTTGGGTGCTTATATCTCCAGAACGGTTTAACCGATTTTAAATTTTTTTGGCTCAAATTACTCGTGGAGATGCCGCTTTTCAAGACATATAATGTTCGATTCAAAATTTTTTATATTTTAGTAGTTATACAACCGAAAAATGGACTTTGGTGGCTCAAGATAAGAGACTTGTGTTTTCTTTCAGTTTTTGAACATGGTCAGAAACACTACCGCGTCTCCTGATGTATTGTTTTCAGTTTTTGAACATAGCCGGAGACGCTACCGCGTCTCCTGATATAAATGCTAAAATTTAACTCTATTAGTATAATTATTGCAATAAATGAATTTAATTTGAAATATCCGACTACATCTTTTTATGTAAGCATAAAGTGAAATGAATAATTTCAAATGGAGATAAAACAACAAATCAGTTGAGAGTTGAATAATACTGTACAAAGGAATGTATTGTTGTCGATGCTATTGGATCGTTGCGACGTACTTTAATATTGAACACGAATTATTTCTTGTTCCTGCTATTTCTCGTGGAAACGTGACTAATGTGTTGGCTTCGTCGCGAAGAATATCTTGACTTACGAATAAAGACCTTCTATTTCCGGTCAGTTAAATGCTTCGCGGTACAAAAAAAAGTAATAAAAGTTGAATGACAGACGGACCGATGGTCGTGAGCGAGACAAGACGAGGGGAGAGAGTAAGAGATTATTCATAATAAGGACATGCAAGGCAGTAATTTATATCCAATGTTACGCAGAAAGCACACATAGGAGGGAAGAGGGAGACAGAGAATCCACATTTATATTCTATTTCGATTCATATGTCTATGTTAACGATGTGTAATTGTTTCTTGAAATATTAGTACATGCAGAATGTCATTCATGATGTTCAGAATTATTTTAGTATGCAAAACCGAACAAAAATGATAATTCTTAGAAATCCATTGCGAATCTTGTTATGCTTGTAGAAGTGGATTATCATAATTGGAAGTTTACTTGAAGTATCCTGAAATTGATATTCTAAGAATGTAATATAATATACGAGAATTTCTTATTTTATACCTTAGAAAGTTTTAACACGATTTACATTTTTATTAATGAGTAATAACGAGTCATTTCTCACGCTTCACGAGAAATAACAGAAACAAGAAATAATGTAGGCTATATTATGCTATTTGAATTAAAATTTATTAATATATTGATAATTAAAGTTTTTCTCGAAGTTGAACGACATTTATTTAAATAATCAAATTCTGGCTGTGTTTTGATGCTAAAATATTGATAAATATTCTATCAAGAATCTATTTACATATTATATTCAGAATTAGATGATTACATGATTAAATGTAATATACGAATATGGGCTATGAAAATCGCTGTATTTGTACAAAAAGTATGTATTTCTCTGTTGCATTGGTTCTTACGTACTTTCAACCGCGTCTCTTTCTCTTTCTCTTCTTTTCTTTCTTCCCTTCTTTTTCTCTCTTTCCATTCTCGTTTCTCCGAATCTGCGACACCGTTATATGCTATGTATCCCATCCCATCCAGCTGTCCGGCTATTTCGCAGATGCGCGACACGCACGCCTGATTGTGGCACAGATCATTAAATATTATGATCAATAATTAATAATAGTCTCATAAACCCTTCCATTGGATATTGATAGAATTAATTTCAGTGGAAATTAAACTGCTACAAAAGATTCATGTAGAAAATTGCAAATACACTATGATTATTAGATAATAATACACTTATGTTAAAATTTTGGTAAAAGAAACTGTGACTTTAGTCAGCTTTAATTTTTATAATTTATATCATTATATAATATAATGTATTTTGGAGCTTTAAATGCAATTATATATTCGTGTTTAAGAAAAGAATCCGCACAGATCTTATGGAAAGATTTGTTTCGGTTAAATTGGCTGGAATTAAAGTATGTTGTTCTTACGCCCCTCTCCCCTGAATAAAAATCTCAATAGGCACAACTCTTTAAATTCAATACTTTTCTATTGAGAGATGTTGAGTATGTAGAAACCATGTTACTTCACGAATCACATAAATGTATGACTATATATATGTATATTGGGTCGGAAAAATTTTTTTTTGAAAATCGATTAGCAATATCCTCCAAAAGTTCAATAACTATAGAGATAATCATAAAAAAGTACGGAAGTACGGACTCTCCAAAATTAAAATCAATAATTACAGTAAAGTCGGGTAAATAATGAGAGTTCAGTGTGGTTACCGGTACGCAAGTAAAACATTTTTTTATTTATAATTTTTTACTTAAAATCCTTTATTCCATCAAAGTGTACATTTCGACTCATTTCGAAATCCTCCTTAACAATTATACAGACATCAGTAAAGCTGGCATATCATATATCAGCATCATATAATAAAATGACATCTGTTCTGTTTGCATCCACGATATTTCTACAGTTCTATATCGGTTTTATCAATAGTTATGTCAAATTACGTCCAGAAAAAGCGTTTTAAAAAATGAGATGCTAATTTCCTTCTTATCATCCAGCATCTCATCGGATTTCGAACGTACAAGGTGTAAAGTACAAGAATCTAAAGAGTTCTATCGTCAAAACTTAATACAATAGTTTTGGCTATAAAATCAAAGAAATTGCCCAAAAACGGTGAATATTAACACTAATAGGTGATATGCTGGTCGATTGTTAAGAGTTCTGATTGTTTGATTACAGAGAACATTGCTAGAAATTTTCTGAACAATTTTTATATCCCGTAAACGGTGTATGATACATTTACTCTTAAAAATTGTTTAAAAAATTTCTAGCAACGTTTATCGCCGGAACTCTTTAGAAAACTCTCAAACGATGTCAGAACTACATTAGAACTGTAATAAAACAATCAGAAGTCTCACCAATCGGATAGCATATAACCTATTATTGTTAATATTCACCGTTTTCGGGCAATTTCTTTGATTTTATAGCCAGAACTATTAATGTATTAAGTTTTAACGATAGAACTTTTGGATTCTTGTATTTTGTACCTCGTACGTTCGAAATCCGATGAGATACTGGTAAGACGGGAAGATAGCATGTCATTTTTTAAAACGTTTTTTCTGGACAGAATTAGACAGAACTATTGATAAAACCGATATGGAACTGTAGAACTATCGTGGATGCGAGCAGAACTGGTGTCATTTCATGCAATACTGATATATGATATGCTAGCTTCACAGACGTTGTATATGTATGTATCTCCTTTATGTAAGAGATGGATCGATAGCAAATTGACAGATTAGATGTAGCGAAATTTGTTTAAAAAAACAACTAAATGAATAATCAATGTAAAATACTAAGACAATTCTCACGACTCACCTCACACACAATGCATTCGTCTTCAAACTTTAGATCAATTACATATATAGTCAATTAAATCACATCATAAATATGTTAATTACATAACTATTTTGCAGATAAATTACTAATAAATATATTAAACAAACCACACAAAATAAAATAGACATGTTAGCGACAATACGTCAAACATATAAGGGGCATTCCACATGAACACAACCAGCCTGAAAATAGGAAAGTTTTCCAATCACTTTAAAATTTTTATAATCAATAGTCCTACCAACAACAAAGTTTCTGTTAAAATTTTGTTGAGCTAGTGCAACGGGTTGCCAAGTTACAGGGGCTTGAATTTTGTCCACTCCAACCATCAGATGTACTTTGTAAGATACATAACTTGTCTTACAATATTCCGATTTGAACAAAAAAGTAGTGATTTGGAAAGATTTTTTCACGTACTTTCATAATAAAGTAAGTATTATTTAAAAAACTTGTAAAATTGGAGTTATTTTTCAAAATTAATCTTAAATGTCTATTTTTCTCAAAGATAGGTATCTTCGATTCGAATGGAAAAAATTTAGAAAAAAAGAAGGATTCTTTACTAACAAAAAAGTCTCGAAGTTCCTAGATGGTGAATCCAGTAGTTTTTGAGATACAGACAGATTTATGAGCGGATGAACGGAACGCGCTTCATGCCGAGTCGCGCCATATTGTCTTGCGTCCGCGAGGCGCGCCGAGAGGCCCGAACGATCCTACCGTTCAAGTGCACGTTTTGAACTCATTGAAGTAGCAGAATATAACTGAAAGGAAGTAATAAACCTTGAATGTTATAATGTCGATGATAATAAATTGGATCAAGACGTCTCTATTATATATTATAATTTAGGATGCAAATTCGGATTAAAACTTCGTTAGCATGACACTCTAATTAGAAGCCGGTCGTTCTTAAAAATGATTCTTTAGGGACAGATTATGTAAAACATTGTGAAAAAACTAAAAAACAGCATTACCCAGAGTTACGTAGGATCGTTCGGGCCTCTCGGCGCGCCTCGCGGACGCAAGGCAATATGGCGCGACTCGGCATGAAGCGCGTTCCGTTCATCCGCTCATAAATCTGTCTGTATCTCAAAAACTACTGGATTCACCATCTTGGAACTTAGAGACTTTTTTGTTAGGAAAGAATCCTTCTTTTTTTCTAAATTTTTTCTATTCGAATCGAAGATACCCATCTTTGAGAAAAATAGACATTTATTTTGAAAAATAACGCCAAATTTACAAGTTTTTTAAATAATACTTATTTTATTATGAAAGTACGTGAAAAAAGCTTTTCAAAACACTACTTTTTTGTTCAAATCGGAATATTGTAAGACAAGTTATGTATCTTACAAAGTACATCTGATGGTTGGAGTGGACAAAATTCAAGCCCCTGTAACTTGGCAACCCGTTGCACCAGCTCAACAAAATTTTAACAGAAACTTTGTTGTTGGTAGGACTATTGATTATAAAAATTGTAAAGTGATTGGAAAACTTTCCTATTTTCAGGCTGGTTGAGTTCATGTGGAATGCTCCATAACTGAAAAAATTTGTTTTTAAATGCATCTTGTCGGTCACTATACACATACAGAAAAGATAATCGTCAACAATAAATGAAAACATTACATATAGAACTTATTTCACATCGTTTAATATCGGTAAATAAATGTGATGTAAGTCAGCAGATCGCAAAGGAGGATGCCTACGGTATAGGGAGGTTTCTGTCCTAGAGATGGAACCTTTGAAACCGATAAATTCGTTTAGAGTTATGATGAAATCTATCGTCCAATACTAAATTCCACTTTCATATCGGCAAGGAAAGTTGAAAAAGTCATGTTTGAAGTTTTACATTCGATCAATCTTGACTATTACTACTAACAATTTTTTAACGTTAGAGATTATATAGTATTTAAACATAAGACTGGGTCCACAATCTCGCTTCAAGAGCTCCTAAGCTGTAAAGCCGTAAGAAATTGACCGATCTTAGTTGAATCCGAGAAAAATAATCGACTGTGATTGGTCAATTTCTTACGGCTTTACGGCTTAGGACCTCTTAAAGCGAGGTTGTGGACCCAGCCTAATGGAATTAAACGCAATTGATTTTTTATTCTTTGCAGCGATATATTTCGCAAATCCACTTATTTCGACCTTATTAGATACTGAATACCCGTCCTAGGTGCCTATATGTAAATCGTTCTGTCATCGATCTCTCGCTCGAGCAAGCCGAGGGCGCCCCGTGAGAGTATACTGCCGCAGCCAGTTGCATCATAGACAACATGCATACATGATCTACCTACGCACCCTATAGCAGAGATTTATGGGTACAACATAACATGGGCTAAGAAGGCGAGCAGAAAGGAGCAAGTAAGGCCAGAGAGAAAGAGAGAGGCGTAAGCTCTCAACGTAACTAACTGTGATGTGCGAATAGCTTACGATTGTAACTCTTTATGAAACTCACGTGCTTTCCGGTCCTCGCCGCCCGCCGCGGAGATTGCTGAAAGATCGATGAATCGCAATTACAACGCTACAAATTATTTGTCGTGCTATTGCGATCACGCGCGGAATGTACGTTCCTGTCCCTATCACGAGCGAGCGAACTCAGAACTCGAAGACATCGTCTCCGAGTCTGCACTTCTCTACTCTCTCTATTTCTCTCTTTCTCTGCCCTCTTCAGAATTAGCTCTATAAAGCTGGCAGGACCAAATGAGCAGAATCAAATCGAACCTATTGGAAATTTTAGTACTAATTTTGTACTAATTTGTACCACCAATAAAAATTTTGTATCATGTGCCGTTTTGAAAAAAAACGTGGCGCTGCTAACTTAATATTAAGCCAGCAGGACCAATAAAAAAAAATAAATAAATGAGGAAATAAATAGGATCGAATTTGTACTAATTTGTACCACCAAAAGAAATTTTATATTATGCGTCATTTCCAAGAAAACAGTGGCGCTGCTAGTTTAATATTTAAGCTAGCAGGACCATAAAAAAAAACAACGCAAGGGCAGAAATGAACAAAACTGAATTGTACTAATTAATTTATACTAATTTGTACCATTGAAAATAAGTTAATATTTTACACAAAACCTATGTGAATCTGCGGCACTCGACTTCAAAAAAAATTTTTAATGAGCATTAAATTAAGTCAAGCATTTTTGTAAGTCAAATGTCAGGTTTCACATAAGTGGCATAATGATGGCTAGGAGATTAAAAATAATTATACAGTTTACATATCCGATACAAATTGTACAACATGGATAGAATATAATGATTTGGAGAAAAAAGAAAAATATTAAAGAAAATGCAGAAATAACTGCAGCGTTATTAATATATTATAAAGAATAATATCTTGTTTCAGGTTTTATGTTTATGTTTTTGTTTTTGTTTATCTTTTGTTAAACAATTTTTTTTTTCTTACTTTATATGACTTGTAATAATTTTATAACATTTATAATATAATTTGTATCGAATATGTAAACTGTATAATTATTTTTAATCTCCTAGCCATCATTAGGCCACCTATGTGAAACCTGACATTTGACTTACAAAAATGCTTGACTTAATTTAATGCTCATTAAAAATTTTGTTTCTTGAAGTCGAGTGCCGCAGATTCACATAGGTTTTGTGTAAAATATTAACTTATTTTCAATGGTACAAATTAGTACAAATCAATTAGTACAATTCAGTTTTATCCATTTTTACCCTTGCGTTGTTTTTTTTTATGGTCCTGCTAGCTTAAATATTAAACTAGCAGCGCCACTGTTTTCTTGGAAATGACGTATAATATAAAATTTCTTTTGGTGGTACAAATTAGTACAAATTCGATCCTATTTATTTCCTTATTTATTTTTTTTTTTTTTATTAGTCCTGTTGGCTTAATATTAAGCTAGCAGCGCCACGTTTTTTTTCAAAACGGCACATGGTACAAAATTTTTATTGGTGGTACAAATTAGTACAAAATTAGTACTAAAATTTTCAATAGGTCCGATTTGATTCTGCTCATTTGGTCCTGCCAGCTTTATAGAGCTTCCAGAATTGTCGAACAGGACGAGCCAGTACTACACGGCCCATCCTCGACATCAGATCGCGATAAATTTCTTCTACCACCCTGCACTGCACAATGTCTCTCATTCTCGCTCTCTCGCTTTCTCCGTTTATTTCCAGTTTTCTCGCACTATATCCATCCTCACGCCATTCAGGATAAGACTTTTTCTTCGCCTGTCCTGCCCACCGCGCCGGTTCTCTGAATGATCGTGCCTCTCCTTGAGTCGAGTGCACCGAACTCTTCTGTATATAGTTGGGCGACAACGCAACGCACACGTAGTCACATAAAATCACGATCCATATTGGCAAAAGTGAGGCGCTGCAGTTTGCGGGTGTGTGTGTATGTACAAGTTTGCGCATATGTGGAGAAACCCCAACTCAGTAACCTTGACTCTCGTCGGGCCTTCCACTGTCGTCAAACCTCCTCACCTGGTTCCACGACCTACACCTATTGCTGCGCGCGATATTGCCATCTGTGACTGAACTGTAACAACTTGAGCAAACGACGAAGATGCGACGCAAGTTATCCTCGTTTTCTTTAAAGATTCAAAGTCAAATCCAGATGTCTGCTGATATTATAGGATTATCATAGACTCGAAGAAACTTATAAAATTTTGATGGATGTAAAACGATAAAAAAATTAAAATTAATTTTTTATCAAATATTTGATATCTCAATCAGCGCATCCCTCGCCCTGATGAAGTGAATGGCATGATTCACGAAACGTTACCACCAATAATGAAGAAAGATACGGCGACAACCCGCAAACCTTCTAGTATAATTGATATCTCAATATTGTATGCTCTGTTAGATATTATTATACATATTTCGTCAGAATAGTATATTATTTTAGAAGTACCTGGAAAATGTGTAATTATTTATAAGCTTAGCCTATTATATTATAGCTTATTATAAAGCTTAGCCTATTATATTATAGCTTATTATAAAGCTTAGCCTATTATATTATATAATTATTGAATTATTTAATCATGTTATAATATATATCAGCGCTGCCACTCAGTCACTTAAATCACTTTTTGTCACTTTTTTGTTGACCGGTCACTTAAAGTCACTATCGTCGAATATAAGTCACTATAATCACTATTTTTCTTTAATTAACATGAAATTTATAAAATATGAGCGCCAGGGATGACAAATCAAAGACAATTTACGACATCACGATCAATGCCATCAGTCGAGAACTCAATGTGTAGCGCTAGACCACCGACTGATGGCGTTGACGATGTTGTGAACCATCTCTAACCTAGCATCCTTGCTGCCGATTGCTGCCGATTGCATCCAATCTCAGCGATGCCGCACGAGCTGCGTTCGGCAATGCAAATCTGAGGCGTCGGAGTGCTCTTTTTCTATAGTGTACGTGACAATGACATATGCTATAATATAAGAGCACTCCGACGCTTCAGATTTGCTATTACCGAACGCAGCTGCGGTAGCTCTTTACTCTGCGTTGATTCTCTGTTAAGCTCATTAGATTCGCTACTAGCATTACGGTCCTTACTGTGATTGGCCAATTCAGGCTGTGTTCCAAAATTAACTGCCAGTATTGAAAATCTATAGTTTATGTCACGAGCAGATTTTCAGTACTGGCAGTCAATTTTGGAACACACACTCACTTACTGCTTACGTTTTACGGCCTTACGCTTATGTATGTGCCATGGGCTTTAACGTGCTGGAAATAGTTGTTGCGTCTACATCATTGCCCTATCTATTCGAATTGACGATCTCGGCCGATATATGATCTTGTGTGCAGAGATACTCTCTATCGTATGTTTGAGACATTATTTTGCATTGCAAATCGAATGCTAAGACGTCTGTAATTTTGGGTAAATAATATTCAGATAGTTTGATGATTTTTCGACAGAAAGAAATTGATAAAAATCAAATTTGGCTAGAACCTTTATTATTCAATTTTATATTGGTAACTATACAGTTTAACCCCATCATCTCAAAAATCAATGAAATTAGGCTTATTCGATGCCTTTTTATATAAAACGAAAGAATTTGGTAAAAATAAGCATCGCAATTGTGTGATAGATTTCTTAATCTCAATAGTCATCAACTTTAACGCTTAATTCGGTTCGCGAGACAGAAAGACTCTCATATCTGCTAGATTCTTTAGTTTTATGCAAAAATGCTTCGAATAAGTCTATTTTTATTGATTTTTGAGGTGATGGGACTAAACTGTATAATAATTTTTATTTTTAAAATTATTTGTAGTGTAATTTTAAAATGTTGAATTGATTTTTAATTGTGAAATGAGAAAATATTTACTTTAATTTGTAATTTTTATTGTGAAATGATACCATCTTAAAATGATTTTTCATATAAAATGAATGTGAAAATAGATTTTCGGAAATAGATTTATATCATTTTGTATTCTTTGCTGAGTCGTCTTTGAGAAATGCTTCTTTTATTAACTTAACTGCTAGATAGTTTGTGTCATTTAAAGTTAGTTGCAAGTTGTATGATGATGATAATTAGTTAAGTTATATGATGATGATAATAAGTCGACGGTAATAATAAATGAATATGCTTGTGTGTAAGTTAATAATTGAACTTTTATTTTTCAATACCTCGACTATTTTCTAAATATTTTCTGATATTTTGAGTGTTGTGTTAAAAAAATTAATTTTTTGTCACTTTCATTGACAAATATTTTTTGTGTATTATGTTTTTCGTATCAAAGAGCAGTTTCGTATCAAAAAACACTTAAAATGATTGTGAAATATGAAAGAAAGTTGTGAAGTGTTTTACTCTTTGCAATGCAATGGGGAAAAATTGCAAATTTTTGGATAGTTGGAGTAAAAAAGATGACGAGTAAGGATATAAAGTCCAGGAATGGGCGACAAAAGCTCCATCTAGTTGTAACGACCTTACTTTCGACTGCGCGGAGTTAGCTCGTCGTTTTTACGTATCTCAGGATTCGAAAGAGGTTCGATCGGGGAAGAGTGCACAAGGAAAAAGATCTCAGACGTTTTTATAGTGAAAGCGATATCCAGTTTTTATTCTGCTCGTTTCTTACGGCTATGTGTAAATATAAGTGATGCGTATGTGTGTGAGCGTATGTATACGATCGTGTTTACAAAGTGCCGGCTAGGCCGGTCGGCGCGAATACCTAGCTTTAATTCTCCGATGTGTCTGTGTGAATGTGTAGTGTAGTGGTAGCGCGAATGCTTGCCACTGTGTCGTATCGCGAGATGGTCTATTTGTATCGCGTTTGCTTTCTTATAGCTAATCAGCTGATTGCTGTCAATATCTGGCGATCGCGTCGGGTAGTTCGCGGCGGCGTTTCGTAGGCACGTTCGAGTGCCGGTTAAGTCGCGACGGATTCCACGGGAGTCCAGTGGCTGAGAACACTCAGCAGAGGCGGAGAACACTCCACCCCGTACTGTTACTGGGCGACCGCGTGGAATCACGTAAAATAACGGCGACGCTAGCCGACGGCCGAGAACGCTCGGCGGAGGCGGAGTACCCTCCACCCCCGTACGTCGGGGTAGTCGCTATGGTGTACCGCGCGACTACCGAGAACACTCGGCAGAGGTAGAGTACCCTCTACCCCCTGTTGTGTCGTGCGGTACGTGAGGATGCCGATTTTTGTCTACCGGGAACGCCCGGTCGGGCCAGAGCACTCTCTGGCTCGTTTTTCCTTGACTCGGTCGGCTCTTAGGATTTGGAGAATGTTTCCTCGGAAACGGAGCAGGAAAGATTGGTCTCGTTTTGCCACGAACGCGACGTTTTATCTATCTGTAGAAATCGCGCTCGTCTTACTTCGGTTCGTTTCGTGGGGCGTTAATCGTTGTGCGGTGGAGGTCTGCCACCACCGGTCGTGCTCGGCGACGTTCGGTGGTTTTCGCCGTTGCGTGTTACCTGTGGATTATGTTTGCGTTATATTTTCGGGCGCTATGCGCCCTCATCGCTGCATCGCAGGGCGATGCAGCGGCGTTCGGCCGGTTGACTTTTGGCGGAACGATGCGTTGGAGGGATGCATCGTTACATAGTGATCATGAGGCGTACTGTAAAGCTTGTATGTGCAATATTGATGTATTACAGAAAGGATTCCAAGCTATTATTCAACATGCTTCGACAATCAAACATAATAAAAATATGATAGCGCAAAAATCAGTTAGTCAGATGCGTTTCATTATCACATCAGTAATCAAAGAATCCTCATCAGCTGCCAGTATATCAAATGAGAGTCCTTCATCCCTTCAGCTCTATAGTGTACGAGATCAAACAACTCGAGCAGAACTCATTTGGACTATGAAGTGCGTTATGTCAAATTTTAGTGCTTCTTCATGCAATGATTTAAAAGTTACATTCCAAGCAATGTTTGGTCAAAACAATGCGCTTCAAAGCTTCTCCCTCGGACGAACAAAGATTACGTATCTAATCACTGAAGCTTTAGCTCCATATTTCAAGAATGAACAGAGAAAAAGGATCGAAGATTCGTATTTTACGTTACTCTATGACGAAACTACTAATGCAGCTGGTAGAAAAGAGCTCCACATAGCTATTCGCTATTGGTGTGAATCTATGAATAGTATTGTTACTCAACATTTAGAAACATTTTTTATAGGAAAATCCAGAGCTGACGATATTGTAAGAAGTTGAACGAAGTTATGTCTAATACCAATCTTCCTTCCTCCAATCTGTTAATGCTCGGTAGCGATGGCCCTAACGTTAACAAAGCTATTTTCAAGAAGATGGATCAGATACTTATCGAATCAAGAAGGAAGGGTTTGATTAATATTAGAACCTGCAATATACATACCACTCACAATGCTTTTCGCAAAAGTATGAAGAAACTTGGTAATAATGCATCCGATTTGTTATATTTTTTGCATGACTTTTTCAACGGTTGGAAGATGGGAAGATTTCTGCGTCGTGTTAGAGAAGTACAATTTCCCCTTTTATCATTTTCTCAGACATGTCCCTCAACGTTGGCTTACTATAGAAGATGCTGGAAAAAGAGCACTTTTGTTATGGACAGCTACAAAGTATTATTTTTTTGAATATATTTTAAGAGAAAAGAAAGACAAAACTCTAATGGAATCTTTAGCTTATCGACGGATTGCAAATCTCCTCAAAAGACCAACTATGAAGGAAGAAGTTATGTTTGTTGTTTTGTCTGCAAATATTTTTACTTCCGTCACAAGCGTTTTCCAAAGAGAAGAGCCTCTGATACATTTGCTTTACTCTGAATTGAAGAATTTAATAAAAATTCTTATCGGAAGATGTAAGAATACTAATCTTGCTTACGATGAAATATTCAAAGGGAGTAATTTGCTACAGCCTGATAAGGTTGTCGTTGATAAGACTATACTTGACGAACTTGATCGTTGCGGTGATTCTGTTGCGAAAATTCAATTTCTCGAAAAAGCAAGTAATCATTATGTATCTGCTTGTCAGTATATATTGGAAAAATCATCGCTCCAGTCGAAGAATAATATATTACGAAGTGTCAGGTGTTTGCATCCTTCTGAACGCCAGAAATCTTATTCCATTTCTGCGATTATGACAGCGGCGAAGGCATTACCGTTCGAAATACAAACCGATATTTTAACAGATGAATGGAAACTCTTACAAGAAGAAAAGTATCCTGAGACAGACATATCTAAGATTCGAATCGATGTATATTGGAGCTATTTTTTTACTCTGAAAAACAGTTTTGGTAATATAAAATATCCAATTAAGAGCCAACACAAGAACGTCGTGTGTAAAATTTTAATTCAATAAATACAAAGTAATTATAAACGTTTCGACCCTATATTCGGGTCCTTATCAATATATAAATAAAGATATTAATATAATAAAATCGCAAGCATAAGATGTTGTTCAAACTATCAATTCCTGTTCATCTAAGTGAAAGCTTAACTGTAAAAATTTTTTTAAAAAAAGCGATGTTTATATGAAGTTAAAATAATCTAACATTTTAAAATTAAAAGACATTTTAAATGACACTCAAAATTTAAATCCTTTATATATTGAATTGTTCTCATAATTCGTGTTGTTTTCAATTATATCTGTTTAAGTTTGTTTAATTGTGATTCTTTCTTTCTTTTAATGATGTAATGTTTATTGATTTTTTCCTTTTTGACTTTGTGTACAATTTTCCATTATACTGCTCATGTTTCGATCACTTTGCATTTCAATCTTGAAGAAATAACATCTCTTATATATAATTTTATAATTTTATAGATTTTCATGTGAGTATTACATTGATATTGTTTTCATAATATTTTTTAATTTAGATTCGTTTTTTTTATTTTTTCCTTTAGTTTTCTGAACAGTTTAATGGAATTTTACAATATTTCAACATGAGATTGCTATCGACACAATCAATTCTTGACACTCATGTGAGTCTTTTAATTTTAAAATGTTAGACTATTTTAACTTCATATAAACATCGCTTTTTTTTTTTAAATTTTTACAGTTAAGCTTTCACTTAGATGAACAGGAATTGATAGTTTGAACAACATCTTATGCTTGCGATTTTATTATATTAATATCTTTATTTATATATTGATAAGGACCCGAATATAGGGTCGAAACGTTTATAATTACTTTGTATTTATTGAATTAAAAATTTACACACGACGTTCTTGTGTTGGCTCTTAATTGACTATTATTTCTTAGTATATTGATTTAATCATATGAGCCTATAAACTATATTGTTTTATATAAAATATCCTGTTGTGTCAAAAGTCGTGAAGGCTCTCCTGAGTCTTTCACATGGAAACGCCGATGTAGAGCGAGGATTTTCTACATCTGCTCTTATTCTTACAGATAATAGAGCTTCTATGTCCGAAAAAACGTTAAACTCATATATGATTGTCAAGTATGCTTTGAAGATGTACAACAATTTACCTCATACAGTTCCTATCACTAAAGAACTTTTAAACTTGGCTAGAACAGCGCGTCAAAAATATGACGAATACTTGGAAGAAAAAAGAAAAAAAGAAAAACAAGAACATGAAACAAGAGTAAACGAAGAGATAAGGAAAGAAGAAGAGAAAAAAAGATTAGAAGAATTAAAATCAAATAAAAGAAATCTTCAAACAGAAGAAAAAGAGCTGATGGAGTTGCGTCAGTTTGAAGATACGAAAGCTAAGCAAGCTGATAAACTATTGGAAGAGGCTAGCCAGAGATTAAAAAAAGGAATAGAAAAAGAAAATATGGAAGAAATAGCTCTCGCTGAAGCAATGCTAGTAGGTGTTACAAAGCTTCGTAATGAAGCGCAAGAAAAAAGAAAGCAAGTTAGAGATAAAGAAAAAGATGTAAATAAAAGGAAGAATAATGTTTTAGATTATTTTACTAAAAAATCAAAGAACAATTAAATAATGAAGTTTTATTATATTTAGATTTAATTAGATAATATCTGTGATTTTGTTCTTTTGTCTTGTATTTCCTTTCCATGTATTAGTCTTGTATTAATTCTCTATATTATTTATTATATATATCAAGATTTTTTTATAAATGTAAAATTAAAAAGCTTTTGAAGACTACAATTATTTTTTTAGGAACAGAAGAACAAGAATTAATGTTATTTTTTTTCTTAAATGACCTTACTCCAAAAAGTTAATAAAAATAATTATTTTAGTTACTGTTTTATTTTAATGAGTCTCAAGAGTCACTTTTTGTCACTTTTTATCACTTTTTCTGTAAAGAAATAGTCACTATTTCACTTTTTTCGGTCTGACAAACGGGTGGCAGCGTTGATATATGCTATCAAGCGACGCGGTAGCAGTGCGACACCAAATACATAAGCGAATGTGACTATTTGACGTAAATGTCACTGAGTTAAACAAATGTCGGTAAAAATGTAGATTAGGGGAGCCTCCCCCAATGACTTTGACCTTGACATATGTTGTCAAGGTCATGACCCTGAGTGACCTTGAGGAAGTTTTAACCGTCGGACCTAACTCGTTAAAAAGTTATTAACAAAAAAAGTTTCAAAATTAACGTATTATTTCTGCTATACAT
>NW_017279745.1:170629-183017 GCF_001594065.2 Cyphomyrmex costatus
AATAATAATAATAATAATAATAATAATAATAATAATAATAATAATAATAATTGTTGAGATCTTACAATAGAAATTGAATGTTTCTCTTATAAGATTATTACTTGTATTACAACTTTTAGTAATACTATTAAATAAACACAATAATACTTAAATCATGTACATTTTAATATTGTAATCGAGATGTTACAATAGTTAAATATCTTCAGAGAAAAATAGAAATAATAATTGCTCACGTCGATTAACGATTTACATAGAATAAATCAAGTTATTAATTAGAAAATTAAAAAAATCAGATTATTTGGGGGGACTATATATAATTAGAACGTTATTTCTCACTTTGGATAAATATTGCGAAGAATATTACTACGTCGACCCGCCATCAGAGGTCTATCGATATTCGCAAATTCTCGCAAGTGCTGAGACACGCGTATATCTCTTTATATAGAATCTCGATTTAATAACTTACACCGGCGTCTAAGGTAGGCTTCCACTACAATACCTTACTGATGAGTCCAGTAGTGGAAGCCGGGACGAAACGCCAAACATTACGTGATATTCTTCGCAATATAGAATATTAGAATATATTATCAGATTTAGATTGACTCTTATTCGCCATTCTCAACGTATTAATTATTGTTTATTAATTAGACTTATCTGATACATCCTGACCATCCTTACAGATCATCATTAGTATTAAACGCTTTATAAATATGTAATATAATATGTAAGGCCTTACATCCGCAACGCACGACAGATCAGATGAGAGTGAGCAGAGCATCAAAAATAACAGAAGAAATTCATGCATTACGAATGTGGCTAAACATCAATCTCAATATCAGCTTGTTTCAACACAATCTATCGAATTAATCGACAACTGAATTAGCTAGAATAAATTACTTTTCTCAACAATAAGAATAACACTAAATAATTTTTGTACCGACCGTAAATTGTCAAACAACAAGGAAAGAATTACCGCCTATAACGGTCAAAGCTGGATCAAAGTGCTTATTATAAGTATGTATGAATTTTTATATGCTACATATGTAGTCCCCCCATAATTGCGCGCTGAAACATTCAGACATATAACGCATAAATACTACAGTAGTATTATAATATCACCAATAATACTTGATTAATTACAAATTAAATATAAAGATGATAATTTAAAATTCCGTAAATAATTGGATCTTAATAATTTATTAATAGAAACTAAAAAGACAAATGAAGAGTCAAACATTAAAATTTCTTTAATCACGTAGTAAAAAGATAAAATGAAATAATATAAAATGACATAAAAACAAGACTAAATTCGAAAATATAAAAATATACATAAATATGAAAAAACAAGAACAAACTTAATACAAAAATAAATAAGCTTAATCATAAAATCTATAAAACTTTACATGTTTTGACTCGTGGATTGAGTCTTCCTCAGAAGTAACAGACGAAAAAACATAGTACAGATAAATCATTGATGAAATAATGATGCATCCGACATCAAGATAAGGAATTTATTATAAACGATTGGTAGATCGATAATAAATCTATAAAAGAATTAAGACATTAACTTTCTGTAAACTATAGGATTATTTATATATAAATGATTAACAAGAATTAAAATTTTAAGTTTCCAAACCTTAATACATGGATACATCAGCACACACTTATCAAATAAAAGGTTGTCAAGATTGTCGAAATCCATAATAAATTTGTTAGACGACGACACGAAAGCAGAAAATTAACACGTCTGTACGATACAAAAATTAGCTATGATCTAAAAAGGAAACAGTACAGCAAAGTCAAATTTTGTTTATCAACGGAATGTATGTCTCATGAAGGTTTTTAGTGTCTGTTTGCAAATTCAAACTGTTCTTCTGTTTTTTAATGTTAATCATTTCAGACACTATGCGTTTCCTGTAATTAGATTCTTCATCAAGAATTTCTACTTCATTCCATCGAAAGTCATGGCCGTGCTGTAACCTACGTTCGGTAATCACTGAACGAGTTGTCGTGTTACGTTTAATATGATTACGATGTTCGGAAATTCTCGTTTTCAATTGTCTACTTGTTTAGCCGACGTAAGAAGCATCACAATCATTGCATGAAATTTTATAAACTACGTTGTTTCTAGAGTCTTTTGAAAGGGCATCTTTTTGTACTTTAACATATTTACTCATTTTATTCGGGCTACGAAAAGAAACTCTGATATCATTATTATGAAATCTTTTAAATTTTTCCGTATGACACAGAACAAAAGGTACAGTAAGCCAAGAAACAGACTTTGAATTGTTTTGAGTATTAGTAGGTTGGTCATTGACAATAAATTTATTTTTTAACAAATATTTTAACCGTTGATTAATAGTATTAAAAATAAAATTTAAGGGATAATCATTATCTAGTAAAATATTAATAATGAAGTTAAAATTCTTATAATGAAAACTAATATCTGACAAAAAAAAGGCTCTATCGGCTAAAGAAAAGACTGTACCTCTTTTCTGAGACAGTGGGTGGTTGGATAGGAAATTCAAAAATCTACCCGAAAAAGTAGGCTTATGGAACCAGTCAAAAATTAGTCTATTATCCCTCTTAATCATAGAGACGTCTAGAAACTCCAGTCTATCACCTCCAATTTCAACAGTAAATTGGAGACGGGGATGAAATTCATTAAATTTGCACAATAATAAGTTAATATCCGACGAATCAACAGCCAAGCAAACATCGTCCACGTATCTATAGTAAAAAGGAAGTTCTCTGTTAAACGACAACAACGCTAGCGACTCAAGCCTTCTCATAACCAGATCCGCCAAAATAAGTGATAATGGTGAACCCATGGGTGTACCAAAACATTGCTTATAAATCTTCTTATCAAACACGAAGTATGTAGAATTCAAAACAAGGTGTATAGAATCCAAAAATTCTTTTTTAGGTAGTGAACATGCCCTGGAAATAAAACACCACTGCTCGTTAATACAGTCGATCGCTATGTCAAGAGGGACATTTGTAAATAACGAAATAACGTCAAGTGGCACCAATTCATATTTGTCATCAATATTCACATTTCTTAATTTCTCTATAAGCTGAAAACTATTTTTTATATAGCTATCAGCTTTCGGGATCGACTGAAACATAACGCTATGCAGAAATGACGCCAAAGCATGTAAAGGGCTACTAATAGAAGATACTATTATTCTTAATGGAAAACCTGTTTTGTGTATTTTGGGCAACCCATAGGCTCTAGGTAGAACACCATCACTGCAGTACAGAGTCCTGTATTCTGAATAATTAATATATTCCTTGTTCTTCCAACCGGTAAGCAAATTTCTTAGAGATGTTGTGAGTTTTTTAACCGGGTCTTTATTTAAAATAGTATAAGTGTCTCTATCTCCAAAAACTACATTCATTTTTTTAATGTAGTCATCCCTATCCATGGCGACAGTTACATTGCCCTTGTCAGCATGGGTAAAGATGACCTCATGATGTGCAGAAATAAAATCACCCCCTCACGTTCCATTGACTTTAATTTTTTTGTCATTAAGCGAAGTAAAGATAGGAGCAGATACAAAACCATGAAGAATCGGGATTGCATTATTAGTAATAGCCATTTTTTTGCTAATATCCATTTTCATTGTGCTATTTTCAATGCTTTTAATACAATCGAAAACAACACTGTTATTACTGAACTCTTATTACTGAAAGGAAGCGCAAATCCCTCACCAAGTTGTAAAAAGCATTGTATATTAATTGGAATATCTATTTCAGATAAATTAATAAGCCATTTATCTCTAATTGAATTTAGTGAGGATGATTTTAAATGGGAAAAGGCTTCGGGAAAAATTGAGATAGTCTTGAAATATTCTGTTTCTTGATGAGAAACCACTGTGTGGTCCGACGTTATCTTATGAGAATTAATATTTTGGTGATTATTTATTGCGTATTGTATAGGGGCTATGTCTTCAAAAACTTGTTTCTTCTTACTTCGTATAAGCCAAGAAAGTTTGTGATCAAATTTATTACGTTCTTTAATAAAACTTGATTTAAATTTTCTCTCTTGTGTGTTTAAGAAATCGTCGCACACTTTAATGGGAAGACAATCAGATAATTTACTTACCACTCGGAACAACAAGGATCTTAAACGAAAATTTTCCCTATGCGTGTCGTTAAGCTCGATTTTTAATAATCTATTAATCATGGTTCTTCTGCAATATAAAAACCTGTTTAAGGATACTTTGTTGTACAGTATCAAATTAAAATTTTTTATGTCTTTAAGATGTTGAGAAACGACATCATTCATGATACAATGTTTTATAAATCTCGTGTGTAAATAATTTATTCTTTATATTACGAAAAATATCTCAATGTTTTTTTGGCGTTTCGTCCCGGCTTTCCATTACTGGACTCATCAGTAAGGCATTGTAATGGAAGCCTACTTTATACGCCTGTGTTAGATGTTAAGTCGAGGTACTATATGAAGAATTATACGTGTGTCAAAGCACTTGCGAGAAATTTGAGAATAACTATAGACCTCTGAAGGCGAGTCGACGAAGTGATATTTTTCGCAATATTTATTTTTAAGGAATAGCGTCTTTTTGCGGCAACGCGTAATACTAATATTAAATAATTTTTGTACCGACCGTAAATTGTCAAACAACAAGGAAAGAATTACCGCCTATAACGATCAAAGCTGGATCAAAGTGCTTATTATAAGTATGTGTGAATTTTTATATGCTACATATGTAGTCCCCCCATAATTGCACGCTGAAACATTCAGACATATAACGCATAAATACTACAGTAGTATTATAATATCACCGATAATACTTGATTAATTACAAATTAAATATAAAGATGATAATTTAAAATTCCGTAAATAATTGGATCTTAATAATTCATTCTTTATATTACGAAAAATATCTCAATGTTTTTTTGGCGTTTCATCCCGGCTTTCCATTACTGGACTCATCAGTAAGGCATTGTAATGGAAGCCTACTTTATACGCCTGTGTTAGATGTTAAGTCGAGGTACTATATGAAGAATTATACGTGTGTCAAAGCACTTGCAAGAAATTTGAGAATAACTACAGACCTCTGAAGGCGAATCGACGAAGTGATATTTTTCGCAATATTTATTTTTAAGGAATAATATATATACAATGCGTTTTTTCCTGTTAGATTGCTTGCTTTTTTGTAAATTATTAGAATTGCATCATATGGAACGTAGATTTTCTAACTGAAACGTAAGCAATCCAGCAGGAAAACATACATTATATATATTGTAGTCTTAAGATATTAATATAAACAACAAAAAATAAAACTTAATGTTATACGGATTACATTTAAGAAAATAATTACTGTAATTATTGTAATTATAAAAAAATATTTAATAACTTTTTTTAATTAAATAAGATAATTTTTATGTATCTAGAATAAAAATAATTAACTGGAATAAATAAAATTTTAACCTTAATACAACAATAAGAAACAAATATTTATCAATATTATACATGTTTTAAAATATTATTACACATATATGCCTATATACAGGGTGATTCAAAATAACCTTTTGTCCTTAAAGAGACGTATTCCTGGCGGTATTCTGAGACGATTTTTCCTTTGGCAAAAATTCGTCCGAAGCTTAGTTTTTGAATTATAAAGAGAAATAGTTAACGTATCACAAGTCGAATACGGAAGGTAACAGGGACGGCGACGCTCACCGATGCATGCGGGTACTTACGGGGTCTGTCAGGCTCAACAGTACACACGCCTACAGTTTACATTCAAATTCTCTCTCTCTCTCTCACACACACACACACACACATTCTTACGCATTTAATTTTACTCAGTTATTATCTACAGTAATTATTACTAACCTTAACTTGAAAATGATATCGATGCTTTTGTCATCTTGCTTTGTAAGGTTCTAATAAAAATTAACTGTTACAGAATTTTTACAAATGTAAAAGTCAGACAAAATAATACCGCGAAGTTAACATAAGTATTTGCAAATCGCGAATTTCCATTACTCTTACAAATGTAAAATTTTAAGCAAATATCAGATTATTTAAAGATTATTTTCAAGTAAAATTATTGAGCGCAATTAAAGGCGTAGATGTGTGTGTGTGTATGTGTGGGAGAAAGTGCGAACGAGAGAGAAAGAGAGAGAGGGAGAGAGAGAGAGGGGGAGAGGGAGAGAGAGAGGGAGAGAGAGAGGGAGGGAGAGAGAGAGAGAGAACCCGCATGCATCGGTGAGCATCGCCGCCCCTGGTTACCTTCCGTATTCGACTTGTGATACGCTAACTATTTCTCTTTATAATTTAAAAACTAAGCTTCGGACGAATTTTTGCCAAAGGAAAAATCGTCTCAGAATACCGCCAGGAATACGTCCCTTTAAGGACAAAAGGTTTTTTTGAATCACCCTGTATACAAAAATATCCTTCTTATTCCTATAAAAAATACTAAAACGTTAGAAATAAATAGAATTTATATAGGTATTCATTTTTAAACTAAAATAAGATTTTATTTCCACAAAATCACGTTTTTACACACTCTGTTCACTCATTTGACTGAGAAAACGTAAAATTTATTACCGAATTGATCAATTAATCACTATGAAAACCTTTGATTACTCGATCACTAATTTGAGCTTTCTAAGCACACACTGGCACACACCTAATCACAGGACCTTTAAACGGAACCATTTAAATGGTCCTAACAGAGAGTGACAGAGAACGGATAAGAAGAAGTGAGAAAGAAGTTTAGGTGACGCGACTGGGCATCTTGCTTATTTCGCGCATGCGCACTCCATTTTGTGATATAAAATCAGGAGAGTTGCGCTACTGGATATACTGTGGTATTGTGCTTCTAGCGGTAATATCAGCATCTTACAAATTTTTTATGGTTGACATTGGTGCCCAAGGGCGACTTAATGATGGAAGAATTTTTAAAGGATCCAATATGGGACAACGATTTAAAAACAAAGAAGTGGATTTACCACCTCCATGTCCATTGTCAAATCATCGTAATGTACTGTGACGTGACACTTTGTGTCAGTCACTTGTGATTGCATTTACGCGGAGATCCTGTGTCCTCTAAGCTCGAAGAGCGAGGGCACAAGCGAGCGTGCCAAATTTCTATTTTTTGTTTCGTTTTGTATATTCCTTTATATAAAATAGTTAGTAATTTCAGATTTTTAAAGAACGATTATTAGTCACATTAGAGCGTGAGCGGTGGTTGTCTTAGATTTGTGTAATGTTGTCGCCTCACTCACGGAAGGAAGAAAGAAGACGTGGTCGAGGAAGCCAGAAACCACCGAAGAAGATCCCGATTGTGTCCTCAAGGAGCGCGGTACACGCAGGTCGTATTGTTTTGTAACCTCTGATAATTTTGATATTATTTGTCGCACCTTTATTGCAGACGACTCGGAGAGAGACGTAATAAGGGACTGTCTCAGCACGGTCCGAACATTGGTAGCCGCCTCCACTTCGAAGGAGAGCAATAGAAGAATCAAGACGAAAAGCCTCGGCCAGCTAATTTGGAAAAGCGCGCCGAACATTCAAAGGATACGCAACCCGCAGGACTCACTGTAATTGATCGCGGGGTTGCGCGGCTCCAACAGACCAATTAGAACAAGGAGCGGCCCAATAGGAGAGGGTCTAGCGGCCTGCGTGGATCCGCGAATGCTCCCGATTATCACTTGCACGGTAATCATTGTAAAGAGAACACAGGATCTCCCGCAGTGCCTATAGTGAGACGAGACATTTTGAGAGAACCTCCGGACCTGAGCCTCGTGTTGCCGAGAGGAAATAAAGGAAACGAGGAGGATCGACAAAGATCGTCAAGTGGTGAGGCGGGCGTCTTCGTATGATTTGTGTAAAACCACCGATCGCGGTAGATGACATGCGTCTCGAGCGGAGCACACGTTAGGCTTTACTCCGATTTTTCGTTGCCCATACCAGATCGGTCGCCTATAGGCGTTTCGAGTCAGTGAAGCCGTGAATACGTGCCTTCCGCTCAGATGCTCTAATTTGAGAATGTATAATAGAGTAGTTGCTCGCCCTCGTTGCCGCCAAGTCACTTGTGTAATTGTTAGTTATTGAGAAGAAGTCGATACTGGCGTTATTGCACATTAGAGAACCGTTGCCGTCTAATGTAAAATCGTATGTTCGGTAAATATATAGATTAGGGGAGCCCCCCCCCGATGATCTTGACCTTGACATATGTTGTCAAGGTCATGACCCTGAGTAACCTCCCGCAGGTTTTAGGTGGCGGTCACTGTCCGTTAAAAAGTTATTAACAAAAAAAGTTTCGATATTAACATATAATTTCTGCCATATATGTATTATAACAAGTACTATTTTACATCTCCTTCCGTTTAGAAACGTTAAACTTTCCACGCGAAGTAACTCTCACCTCCCCCAACCCCCTGCGAAGGGGCACACGACTTCTACCATTGTACTGTTGCTATGATAGTACCCTCGGGGCAGACCTCTGTGACGGTGTGGGTGCGGGGGGGTGGCCGAAGGCCACCTCCTTGCACCCGCCCGTGTGCGTGCGTGCGTGCGTGCGTGCGTGTGAAATATCAAGTAATAGACTCATAATCGTTATATAACGAATGGAACACACCCACACCGTCACAGAGGTCTGCCCCGACAGTACTATCATAGCAACAGTACAATCGTAGAAGTCGTGTGTCCCTTCGCAGGGGGTTGGGGGAGGTGAGAGTTACTTCGCGTGGAAAGTTTAACGTTTCTAAACAGAAGGAGATGTAAAATAGTACTTGTTATAATACATATATGGCAGAAATTATACGTTAATATGTATAATTTCCGAGAAATGGTACGTTAATTTTAAAACTTTTTTTGTTAATAACTTTTTAACGGACAGTGACCGCCACCTAAATCCTGCGGGAGGTTATTCAGGGTCATGACCTTGACAACATACATTATGTATGTCAAGTAATGTATGTCAAGGTCAAGATCATCTAGGGGGGCTCCCCTAATCTATATATTTACCGTATGTTCTAATTGTTCACGAAGTAATTACTGTTAACATAATAAGATCTAGATTTGGTCGCATATCTCTGCTCGGTGAAGTATTGCCGAATTTACTTCCTGTTGTCGACGGCCAGTTAATAGTCAGTTTATTGTTATTGCGCCGCATACCAGAGCGCGGAAGGTCAACGCTGTAACGTACTTTCTTTCGAGCACTTTTGTACAGTCTCTATCAAATATATATATATATATATTTCTCTTTATTGTTATCATTAATTCTTGTGCATTTATTTCAGCCTCTCTATCGTTCTCCGACAATTTCCCCGCTAACCGCAAACCCCTCTCCTCTGCCAATTCCGTTGGCTGAGCTAGTTGTTTAGTTCCGTCGCGGGAATCCGCATAATCTCTAATTTCTTGTCCGAGGAATTTATCTAACGATTTGTGCGAAGAGTGGCACGCTCTCTCGTGCCTGGCGCCCAACGAATTTTTGATAACGATTAAGATCTTTGCTGAGTAAAGTAACTTGTCAACTACTGTAAATTCTCGAATCACGAAAGAACCGCACTATTGCTCCTTTAAGTATTTTGTATTCTAACTAAGAGCTTTCGCATAATTAGATTTCTTTTGGAGGACGCGATGAAGTTGTGCCGACACTCACAAGTACGGTTACAGTACCTATTCCATACATGCTTGTGGGTGATGCTGCATTTCAACTTACCGAATATATACTAAGACCGTATTCTAGTAATCAATTGAATAGAATAGAAAAATATTTAATTATAGATTAAGCCGGGCTAGACGTGTCTCAGAAAATGCATTTGCATTTTTGGTTAACATATGGAGAATTTTTAGGAAAACCGATTAACGCATCACTTAAAACAACAGAAAGTATTATTAAAGCAACTGTTTGTTTACATAATTTTTTATTATCTACGCGGTATATTGATATGATAGGTAATACATGTCAAAATGTTGTACAGGAAAATACAGCAGCCATTAGAAATGTTAGTAATATGGGAAATAATACACATTTACGATTAGCAGCAAGTATTAGAAATGAATTTTGTGAATATTTTGTTGAAGAAGGCTCTATATCTTGGCAAGAAATGCATGATTAATTAACTCTCAACTACAGCAACAGATCATTTGGATTCAAAGTAAAACTTTTTGAGACAATTGTATAATCCGTGTGATTGATACTATGAGATTCTAAATTGTGAGTAAAAAAAACTTTGAACTATATCAATCGCTATGGTTTCAGTGCAATATGCGACGCGATACGTAACATGTGACTTATATTATATGTATATAGGTATACAGTTCTTGGAAATCAGTACATTGATTGGATATCCGTTGCATGTCACGTATTACGTGACGCATCGTACTGGTGTACCGGAATCATTAGGTAGAGATTTGTATTTCAAATAAGACGCTTTAAAATCTTGCATGTAATTTTCATCACTGTCGAGATTGGCGGAAAATAGTTTAAAAAGTACAGAATTCTTAAAAATTTAACAAAACTTTAAATTTTTAACAATTCTGTATTTTTTAAACTATTTTTTATTAATCTTGACGAGATCTCGACGAGATCTCAACGAGATTCGAAATCGAGATCGAGATTAGATATTGAGATTCTCGAAAATTCGAGATCGAGGTGCATATACCGAGATATTTGCGAGATCGAGATCGAGATTGCCCAAATCTCGTCTCGTCTCGTCTCGTGCGCATCTCTAATTGAAATGCTTTAATATCAGATCCACTATAGTGTTAGTCTCAAAATGCAATGCCCTTTCTATTACAGAGGAGTCACTTTTTTTTGCGAGAACAATTGCCATCTAGTGGTAAAAATTAAACACTAACACGGCACGTTAATTGTGCGATGTGATACGACGATGCGCGCGTCAGTTGTCTCGCTCGAAGTAGCGCAGCGATTCATTAATTTTACGATTACTTGGAAACAACAAAAAAAGCATCTTTGAAAGTTGGTAGTCCTATAGAAAAAATCCTCAGCTTTAATTTAAAAATAATTTTGAAGCACAAAAATGGGTGGAACATAAAAAAAAACGGCGAATTAATTATTTATTTTATTAAAAAAGGGTTAAATTTTTACTTTAAATACAATTGACCATAACCATCGGAAAGACCGTGAAATAATCTATAAAAAAGATTCTGGTCACTATTTTGATAAGAGCAGTAGAATGAAAGTTACGCGCGATTGAAAACATCCGCTCCCGTCAAAAGCACAAAAATTGCACCCCCTATATCTCGGCCAATATTTGAGGAATCGAAAAAATTTTTGGTATGTGAACTACCATCATATAGGACTGCAACTTTACTAACTTTGACCCAAATCGGATAACTTTAATTTTTTGTCCTGGTACACTTGAGAAATTTTGCCCCATATATGATCTTCCTCCAACAATTCGCCACAGTCTGCGCAATAGTACTTGAACAAAAATATGAAAAATTCTATTAAACATGCAACTTATAATATATTATAAACGTATAATTTATTAATTGTAACATACGATATAAATAAAAGTGAAGCTTATAACCTAACCACAATTATTTTCATAGATATTCTATTACTTACTATATCATCCATTGTGAAAAATTGATCGCGTAATGCATATATTGTACAAATATCAATATTAAGTACAACGCTTGTTTCTAAAAGGTGTTCCAATAACTATATAATGGTCTCAACTGCGATGTTCGTCTATCCGTCGTACGTTATCGGACGAAAAAGTTCAATTTTGACAAACATTTTCGTACGACGAATATCGTCGTACGACAAAATACCGCTAGCTGGAATCTTTAAAAAACAAGCTCTCCTATTGAATATCGGACGTCGTACGTCGGATGTTGGACGCAGTGTGAATCCTACATTATTGTTATCATTCTATGTCATGTTGCGAGTTGATTCACAGGACAGCTTAGAAATGGTCACGTGCTAAATCGCGTTGGCATGCATGCAAGCGGCTTTAACTCCAAGATACGTTAACGATATGCCTGATCTTGCTCGTGGCAATCGACTAGCGAAAATCGAATTCCCGGGACTTTGAAATTCCGCGGTATTTTGCAAAGACCAGTATATCGGGAACAGGTCCTTGTCAGTCTTCTCCCTATGTCCTCCATCTTCGTCCTTTCTTTCTTTTATTTCTTTACCTTCTTCCTCCTCACTAGTTCTCTATCTTGCTTTCATCACAAGGCGAAGGCGCGTGTGCCCACAGGTACTCATTTAGCTGGTACACATATGCACACGCGCGCATCGTGTAACGCATAGAATGGCCTTCGCTGCGAATAATTATGTACGAGATTTTTCAGTCACTATAGTTTGTTCCCCACCTTCTACCTTTCCCCTGCTCTCTCTCTCTCTCTCTCTCTCTCTCTCTCTCTCTC
>NW_017279745.1:183355-194337 GCF_001594065.2 Cyphomyrmex costatus
TCCCTCTCTCCCTCCCTCTCTCCCTCCCCCTCACACACGCACGCACGCACTCTCTTATTCACTCTCTTTCTTTCTTTTGCTGCTGCTTCTTCTTGTGTCTCATTTCGATCTCAACAAACTGGTCTCACAAGCTTCGAAACTCATTCGCTCGCTCGCACGCTCATTGTCGCCCACAAGAGTTCATTCCCCGTACCGTGACGAGAACGATTGGTACGCATCATATGTACAGCAGACTGCTGTCGGACTGGTTCGGAACAGAAACAAACAGGCGGTTGTTTGCGATGCAGTCGTAACAAGACGCTTTCAAGGATTCGTGGATATTACGCGCATAAGTTCTGCCTAAGCGCAAATAAATATCTCTTGTTACTTATCACATTTCTTTACTCCCCCTTTCGCTCTTTCTTTTTTCCGGTATTAGTCCTGAATTTGTATTATAAGTTCAGCGACACGATACGCACCAGAAGTCAAGAATGTATTACAGTTCAAGAATTAATAAAAGAAATGGTGACTGATCTATTACGTGCTCGAAAAGTGGAAAACATTTCTGAGAAATTTTATATTGATTACGTTCAACAAGCGCAACAGTTGCACAATGGTTCATTGAAAAGATGCTGAACGCACTGTTATCAGTGCCCGATACGCAACGTGTTTAACGCAACTGAGCGCACGCCATTTTTTTTCATTTTAAGACCGCTATCTGAGCTCAACATGTTATAGGTTGTGAAACATTTAAGCAACATAACCTAAATAGATACGTTTTATACCTCTCACATCATCCGCATCGTCAGCAATTAATATAAAATGTAATAAATCCATGTTTACCGAATAAACAATACGAACGATGAAAATGACAAATTAACCTAAATAAAGTCATACCACAGTAAACGAATAATATAATAAGTCACATGATTTAAGAGAATAGAATCGTTCAACAATTGGTAACCGCTTACTGTTTGTGACAGCATGTTGAAAAACAAGTTGAGCTTGCTGAACGTAGCCATTATGTATCTTTTGTTTTATATCATACCTTATTTGTAATAAATTATAAGAGTCCGCCACCTAGTTGTTAAGGCAAAGTTACTCAGAATCATAACCTTGACAACATATGTCAAGGTCAAGGTCATCGGAGCTAGATCCCCTAAAGTAAACAATTACCAACTTTTCTTTTGAAGAACCCATTTGCCAGACTTGTAATCAAAATGCTACATGCATCAAATATTCATATGATTTCTGCAGTAGATCTCTTTGTTGCGATTGTTTTTTTGAATGTTTTTATTACCACTAATCTTTTTGCTTTTCCTTTTCTTCTCTTTACTCTTATCTTGATTTTTGAAATGAAATGGAAACCGCGATTTATATTGTATTAACTAATTCATTAAAATTTTTTTCCAAAACTGGTAGGATTTTACACTCTATATTGTTTTAGTTTTTATTTGTTTTCAATTTTTCATATTTATTTATCCTTTTTTTATGTTTTATTTTTTATTATTTATATATCACATGTGTACAACCTAAAAAAATGGTTTTTTTAAGGTGTAATTGTTGCAAAGAAATGGAGGGCAGGAGGAGCACGTAAAGGAAAGGATAGCGAAGATAGTGATAGTGAAGGGACATGTGTAGTGGATTGGGAAAAAGATTTAGTAAAGATTAGAAGAGAAGATTATTTAACACATTGATATGGGCGATGATGGTGAGTTATGGGGTAGAAACATGGGGTTGGAAAGAGACAGAGGGAATGAAGAGGTTATAGGATAGATATTTAAGATTGGTGTTAGGAATGAAGGGAACGCCAAGCTGTATGGTAAGGGTGGAAATGTAAAGAGAAAATTAAAAGGTAGGACGGGATAAAGGGTGTTCGAGGAGAGGAAGGGGTTAGGAGATAGTTTTTTGGAGCATTTATGTTCGGAAGAGATAAGAAAAGGGAGAAAATTAGAAGAATGAGAAAAGGAATGGGGACAATATTTCGAGGACAGAAGGTTAGAGTTGGATAGCTGACAAAGGTTGGAGATGGGGGGCGAGATTAGGTTTGAAGAGCTGGAAGAAAGGGATGGGGAAATATAGAAGGAGAAAAGATGGGAAAATATAAAGAAGGCGAAGTATAATAAATGGTATGGATGGATAAAGGGAGAAGGGATTCCGGCATATTTAAGGAAAGAATGGGGAGAGAGTAGATGTAAAAGGATAGCTAGATTTATATTAGGGAATGAAATAAAGGGAGATATTGGGAAGGAGAGGAAGAAAAGGAGTGTAGGTTATGTGAGAGTGGGGTGGAATCATGGGAGCATGTGTATGGCAAGAGTGTAGGAGTTAATAGGCTATGAGGGCAGTTGGCAGGAGGTAGTAAGAATTTTAGGAAAAGAGGAGGAAGGAGAGGATTGCATGAGGGACGGGGAGGAAAAAGTAGGAGGATGGAGGAGAGAGGGGACTAGGGTGAAGGAGTGAGTGAGTGACTCAGTGAACACAGTTATATTGATGTTATATTGCCGTAACAAAATGAAATGTAACGAGTAATGTTACAAAAGTATTACCTGTAAGTTACTGGTTAATTATTATTTCCTACTCATATATATAACATGTTATATTTGCTTGTTATGTTACCGTTTTATATCGAAAATATTGTTTGTTATAAAATTGTTATATTATTGTTATATTATTATTATATTGTGAAGCATAAATATTTTACTATTTGTTATATTCATGTTATATCTTCGCTAACATTAAATGAAAAAATATATATAGCTACATAGGAATTTTTATAATAAAAAGTAATGCTCATTTTTATTTTAATACGTATAATTTTACATTATACATAATCTGTATACAATATAATAATGCTATCTCATTTATACGTCAAAATAAATTGAATGAAACGAATACGTCTGTTATTTGAGAAAATAAATATTTTTTTTATTGTGGCAACCTGATGGGCTAGTAATCCCATACTTAAAAACACTAAGCAATCATAAACAAAAAATATCTTTAGTCTTCTTACACTAAAGCCAAAACAATACACTAAAAAATATATTAAATACTTACAAAGGTAAAAATATTTTTAATCTTTGGCATTTAATACTGAAGTTTAACATATTAAGTATTTATAAAGAAAAAGTTTTTTTAGCACTTGCCATTAAACAGAAACAAAATATATAATATATAAAAAATTTATAATAAACTTCGAAGTAATAACGAACGAAAATATTGTAGCAGATTGTTCTGTTTTCAATTTTAATTCTCTTTCTCCTCTCGATTTTTTCGTTATTTTGCAAATCGGAACCACTCCGCAGATATCATGTCCAAGTCTTTTTCTGTTACAGCGTAATGTGCCAAAAGAACTTCTACAAAAAAAAACAAAATCCTTTTAACTGTGTCCATTACGCAATATATTAAATAAAACAGAAATGTAGGTTTCATTACTATACCTTTTATTATTGCAATCGTTAATAATTTTGCAACAGGAAAATTTTGTCTGCGTCCTTTCCAGGAGCATTTCATAGCGCATTCATTAGAAAAAACTTTTGCCAAAGTATTTCTGACATGTTCTCTTGGTGAATGGCCTCCGATTCTTTGTATAAAAGCTTCCTGAAACAAATGAATTTATTAAGTATGCAAATATTGTAGAATCAATTTTTTTTAATTGTACTTACATATTCATTATATAGAGTTTTATCATTTTTCAATTGAGCTTCGATATTTTTAATATCATCAATACACTTTAATGGTAAGAATGTTTTAATTCTTTCTGTATTATATTTATTTTGATTGTTGCGAATATGTCTGTTAGCCAATTGTGCTGAAACATCATCTAATTGTAGGTGTACTTCTGCTATAGCCTTTAATAAAGTTTTGACATTTTCTGGGAAAAAAAAATAAATAAATAAACAATATTAAGCACATGACACATAGAAAAACGTAAGGCCGTAAACGTAATTAGTAAGTGAATTGACCAATCACAGTTGAAAACCTAAGCGGCTGCCGCTTACGGTCTCTACTGTGATTGGTCAATTCACTTACTAATTACGTTTACGGCCTTACGTTTTTCTATGTGTCATGAGCTTTATTCTTATTAATAAGAAAAGATAATGCTGGACAAAGTAATATTTTTATTTATTTTTTAATTTACTGTAAGACACAATCAGTTTTAGTTATTAAATTAAATAATTTTATAGTGATAAATATGTAAGAGAAATTCTTTAATGTGTGTGACAGTAATATACTACTTTAAAATCAAATTTTTACATTTTTAATAAAATATGACAAAAATATTAATTTTTAAATAAAAATAAGAAGAAGGAGCATATATCACACGCTGGTTAAAAGTAGCGAAAATCTCGTATATTTAATATTACTAAATTTACATAATTATAATATTATTATAATTATGTAAATTTAGTAATATTAAATATAAGAGATTTTCGCTACTTTATTTTAATTTTTAAAGACATACTTGTATGTGGAATTGATACATTTATTAAATTGTTTGTATGTTTATAGTAAAAAGAAAAGAACTTTACTGTCAATTTTCTCCAGCATATTTGATGAAGTATTTTTTTTTGTGCTCTTCATATTCAATGTTTCTTCAGAATTACTACTTTCACTTTCAGATGTTGACATTACAAAGTGTTTTGTAGGTAATTTATTAGTTTTCTGTAAAACTAAAATTCAAATTTTAAAAGATATATATATGTATATATATATATTTTAGGATTATAAAAGGAATAGAAACTCATCATTGTTTTGATTACCATTATTTGTTACAGAATTAACAGTATTGACATTATTTTGGGAACTTTGTTTTTCTACCGGCCATGCAGGAAGAGTATTATCTATATTCTGTTCGTTCTCTAAATTGTCATCAGATTGTTCTACGTTAATAGATACATTTGTTTTTTTTCTACCATTAACTTTCAACTTATTCTGATAACTAGAGCTACAATTTTTCTCATCATTTTCCGTTTCTTCATCATCTGAGTCTGAATAAATGGTATTACGTTTCTTTATACGTTGCCCTTTACCCACGTGTTGATCATCTGTTGAGGTATAATTATCATTTGTTGCAGCTTTTCTCGCTTTCTCTATTGATGCTAAAAAAAGCAAAAAAATTAAATTGTGCGCAATACATTACAAACATTTTCATAAACTGAGGTAATTCTTACGAAAGTATTTTATTATTGACAGAGACTTAGTTCCATGACTTTTTGTCAGGATCCACACGTTTTGTTATTAGCATCGATATGTTTTTTACAGAGGTTGGCGGCCACCAGCACATAGTTTCATTCTCATCTTCTTATATCCAATTTGTCGGCACTTCCGACAAGGAATTGTCAGTAAAAGACACAACTGCGTAAGCCATTCTACTAAAATATAAGAATTGTGTGTATCAGATATTGCTCATGCTGATTCTACAATAAATCGGTAGTCGGTAATCCTAAGTCTTTTCTGTGAAGTTGGCTAATGGCAAACTTGTTGTACAACTGAGACTACCGATTTTCTTAAAACTTACCAAATTCGACTTTATTTTTATTTCTTCCCATTAGTCAAGCTAAACGACTTTCTATATAATTAATAAATTGTAGATGTAAAAAATCATAGTCACATATTTAGGTTAAGACTGGTTATAAGAGTTAAGATTTCCGACTACTGAGACCGACTCATCGTAGAATCAGCATTATGGCAAAATTGTAGTTTATTTAACTTCTATTATTCTACTCTTCATAAATATAACCTATATATAATAATAAATGTACATCATTTAATGAAAATCGTATATCTTTATGCTAAACTGTGTCATACAAAAAAAACTGCTGCTGCTCGTCTACATGCTCATGTCCTTTGTTTTAGGGAGCGTTCACACCAGAGAGTTAAGTTGTGTCCACGATGCTAGAAATCGGTCCGAGATATCGGATGAAGGAAGAATTGATCACATTGGTCATGTGACCAAATTGTTCAAATGTGATTTGTTAATTCTTTCTTGAGATTGGCTAAATAATAGTTCAATGTCCACGTTTTGTGGATATAGAGGCACTTCAAAATAAAGTAACAGTATAAGTTAAATCCCGAGTATAACCGCTCTCAGGCTTCTCTCTGGTTCACACCTTGACGGAAAAGCGGAAAGCGAAAAAACAACAGCCAATCGGAATTCGCGCTGGTAGTAAAAGTAGTATAGAAAGTCAAAATTGTCAACTATCAGCGCGAGTTCTGATTGGCTGTTGCTTTCCGTCAAGGTGTGAACGTGGCCTATAACGTCCTCGACTTCTAATTTGAGGCACCAAATTTGATTACTGTTTTGGAGATATATATATATATATATATATATATATAATTTGCATGATGAAGTAATGGGATAATTGCTGATGTTTCTCGTCCTGAATTAATTTTTAAACACTTGTTTTTAACTTCAGAGAGCGGAATTATTACATTTTCATCATTTAAAGAATTATTAAAATTATAAATATTAAGTTTTAAGGAATTATAAGGTTTTGTAAACAATGGCTCAATTGCTGAAAATCGATTACCAATAAGATATACTTCATTATTATTTATAATAATTTGTTTTATAACTAATATTGCATTAGTTTTTAATAAACAGCAATTATTTGGATGTTTGCTCGTAATTGTGAAATCTTTAAATTCGATGCAGTTAATATGAACTCCTGTCAGTGTATATCGTATAATTGGATATGATTTTGATTCTTTTACAATCGGAATTCCATTTTCTTCATGCAATCTATTATATATTTGTTGCAATGGCTTTGGAGAATTTTGAATTTTTTCTCGTATTTTTTTCAAATAGTTTTCAAACTTAAAACAACTAAATTTATCTAATGGACCAAAAGTTTTAACTTCGTTAGCCAAGTGTAACAAATTATGGATATTATATGACATGAATTGTAGTCCGTACAAAACTTTATAATTATTAACAAAATATTCTAATAACTGAGAAGCATAATCGTTTAATGCTATACATATATTCGGATCACTTAATATCCTTATTGCAATACTTAATGTAAGAAAATGAGTATAATATTCATTTGACATTATTGACTTCAAAATTACTGAGCCTATATAAAGTAAGAATAATCGGAATTCCGTAGCCTTCCACTTATCAACCTCTGTTAAAGTACGTGGTAATCTTGAAAATTCAGATGAAATTGATGATTTAGTTGCTACAATTGCATTAGATAAATATTCCTGACTATTTTTATTTAAACGACTATTTTTCGGTCTTTTTACCCAGAAAAGAAGAAGACGTTTCATAACTCCTAAGCAAATTAAGTGCATGTAATCAATTGCAACTTGAGAAACCATGTCAATATTCAGTTCCTGTAAAATTGTATCACCTGTATGGTGTTCTTCTTGTTTTTTAGCACGAAATGATTCGTCAGTTCTCTTTGTAAAATTTATTTCTGGAAAAACTACAGAGTTAATATATTCTCCTTCCTGAGTACATTTATGACAGCTAAAATAACCTGAATGGCTTTTTGTAGACATCAAAAAAGCCATTGCTGGAGCATCACAAACAATGCCTGCTATTTCAACTAAACATTTCTTTTCATCACAAAAAAAACCATTTTGTTGGATTTCTTTCATTTCATTGACAAAAGGTCGTAAAAATTCATTTGCATTTATTGGTTTCGAGTATCCATGATAAATGCCTACAGCAAAAGGTTCTATATAAATATCCGTTTGAATGGATATCAAAATAGGCCAAAATTGGCTCTTGGAACTTTTTGACAAAGACATTCCGTCACAGTTAATTAATAATTTTACAGAATCTGGAATATGCACCAAATATTTTTTAATTGATTGCCGAAGACCGGTGACAAGTCCAAAATGTATATAAGAACCATTACCTACCGTTTTCGTAATTTTAGTAGTAACATTTCGAGGTGTGTGCATTAAAGTCCGGACATCTTTAGGCAATGTTGTATGTCCATTATCACGCAATATTCTTAATAGTTTGTTAATAGATGTATGATGAATTCTCTCTGTACTTACCCAAGATTGTAAACTATTTTGTAAACTGTTCTCATTTTTATTTTTATCAGAGTCCAAATTTTGGTTTTCTTCATCAATGTCCGCGTTTTTTATTATATTGTCTCCTACATCTTCAATCTCTGAGTTTGAATTTGAACAAACAGTATATTGCTCCATTTCAATCTGCACTGTATCTTCATAATTCTTAATTACAGATGATGTTCCTAGTAAAAATTTTTCTCATAATTTCTCATAAAATCTTGCATAATTTTTAATAATTTCTCATATATATAATTTCTGAGAAATTATAAAAAATTATGAAATGTTTTTTAGATTTTCTACTACTTTCTCATATTTTTTTCCATAAACTTTTAATAAAAAATATAATTTTTCATAACAATCCAATGAGTAATGACATATTATGTGAGAATATTTATTACGAGGAACTATGAAAAATTATAAGAAATTATGAGAAATTAAGATAAAAGTTTTTACCAGAGGTGGAAGATGATAAATCCGAATCTTGAGAACAGAGACTTTCCAAATTGTCATCAACGGTTGATTCATTGCTATTAATTATAGACGTCGAATGAGTTGGAATATTTAAAATTTCTGCATCTAATATAAGATCTGTAGGACTATCACTATCAGAGATGATATCTATATTTCTGTAGGATTCAACTTTTTTCTTAATCAGCTAATTTTTTCGTCTTTTCGACAAATGCTTTAGGTCTTTTGGCATTTTTTGTAATTGTTACCACTAAAATCGAATTAAAATTTTGGTTATTACACAGAATATAGCTATCGCAGCTAAAAAATCGATGGAATTAGACTTATTTTATAAATTTTATAATTATAAATAATTATAAAATTTATAATTATTCATTATAAATTTTATATTTAATAAAATAACTCAGAAATATAATAAGATTATAATAATTATAAATATATATATAATCACGTATCTAATACATATACGTATATATATATATGTTTGTTTTCTTTAATGACTATTATATATCGTCAATGTGCCTTTTTCAGGGATTAGGCACACCAAATTCTAGTCCTCTATTATTACATATAATATTTATTATATATAAAAATATCTTTTCCGATAGTTATGAAATCACTTTAGTCCACAACTTAAGCCCTAAACACAATGCGAGGAAATGGCGATAGCGATAAGTTTCAATAACCTATCAAAAATGCGTATTCCGGTGTATTCGATTTCTGATAAAGGTTGAAACTTATCGCTATCGCTATTCCCTCGCATTCTGTTTAGGGCTTTATTATATTTTATTTATGATTTTATACACTTTATATATTTATTACACATTCCAAATTGATCCTATTCTAAAGAATTGAAGGTTAAAAGCGAACGTACCTTCTCCACGGTGAGGTTAAGGCCTATTCTATAATAGATACGCTTTATGCGGGATTCACAATAGCTCCTTCTTCTTCTTCTTCTTAATTTAAGTTGGCCCTGGTCCCCTTTAACGAGGGTAAGTTTGACTAGTCACGTCCAACACACTCGAGCCAAGACAAAACATGTCCGCCCCGAGAGCAACCTCTCAAGACTGATTCACAATAGCATGGTGGAAATATATTCTTTTTTTACTAAAAACTTTTGCACCAGTTCATCGTTCTTCCTTCTCTCTCCTGGAGAAGACTGAAGATGAACTGGTGCAAAAGTTCAGCTAAAAAGAACAGGCCTTGTACGTGTGGAAGTGAAATATTCTCTATAATCTTGCAATTACCGACAAGATACTATTATTTAAATAAGACCGATATTCTTACGGGAGTTCGCGTCTCTGTTGAAATTTAAGTAAATATATATATATAATATATAAGTATATATATGTACTTTAACCTTTAAACCTCCGTACGTATGTACATACACCTCCCTTGAGCATCTACTAATGGTACACAAATATATATAACTATATTATATATATAAATATAACAAAAGTATACAAAATTAATATAACATCAACATGTTTTACAAATAACATTTGCAATATTACCTATGTGTTACAACTTATATTGTCGTAATATTATAAATTTTCTCATACAATATTACCTGAATAAAAGTTTTTATATTCCTAATATATAACCTAAATGTAATTTTGGTAATATTACATATAAATAACAACTTATAGTATAGTTATATTGTATAAATATAACAGATGTAACATTACTTGTAACTTCTTAGTTATATAACTGTTAGAAACTGTGTTTACTGGGGAGAGAGAGAGAGTGGGGTGGGGAGAGGGAGGGAGAATGTGGGGGAGAGGGAGGCTCTGCGGGGATGATTGACGATCTGTAGATTTTTAGAATAGAGGAGGAGGTTTGTGACGATACAACAGAAGTGGATGTCCACGTGTAGAGAGAGAGAGAGAGAGAGAGAAGCGTTAAAATAGGATAAGTTAATATAAGATAAATTAAGTTAGGATAAGAGTGTGTTGAGAATTGTATATGTATAACTATAACCTCTAGGAGAAGCAATAAATATCTACATATATACATTAGGGTGTCCGTTATTTTGGCGATTTTCGAAATTTGTACGGGACCCCCCCCCTAACTTTTTAGTAAAAAAATAATAAAAATTTTGGCGCTAATAAAAAGTTCCTACGATGATTCTAAGTGGAGGCTCATCGATGTTGAAAATTAACCCGTAAATCTTATGGGAAAAAACATTTTTTTAGTATTTCTTCGATCATTTCCACTGCAGTCAGTCTAAAAATTCAGCAAGTGAGATATCTTTTCTTGAATGTTTTCCACGTGAAATGAGCCTAGGCGGAACAAAATCGATCAATTTCCGGCCGAGTTATTCCACTTTGAACTTCAATAATTTTTCACCCAAAAAATGAGAAGAGCCTAAAATCTCTCAATAAAATTACAGTAGCTCTGTTAGAATGCATTTTAAAATCATGAACCATTGAATTTCACATTCCTTATAGTTTTGCGATTAAAATGACCACCTTACAAATTAAAAACGATAATTTGTA
>NW_017279745.1:194483-199641 GCF_001594065.2 Cyphomyrmex costatus
TTGTTTGTGATATTAATTCTTTGATATGACAAAAAATTTCGAAATTGAAAATTGTGAAACCTCCATTATCCCCTCTTGGTGCATATTCTACTTTTATTAAATTTCTGTAAGTTCATAATTTATTTTTCAATTCAACGGGCGTAAAATACTAATGTTATCGACTACAAATTATCATTTTTAACTTGTAATGTGGTCATTTTAATCGCAAAACTATAAGGAATGTGAATGGTTGATGATTTTAAAATGCATTCTAACAGAGCTACTGTAATTTTATTGAGAGATTTTAGGCTCTTCTCATTTTTTGGGTGAAAAATTATTGAAGTTCAAAGTAGAATAACTCGGCCGGAAATTGATCGATTTTGTTCCGCCTAGGCTCATTTCACGTGGAAAACATTCAAGAAAAGATATCTCACTTGCTGGATTTTTAGACTGACTGCGGTGGAAATGCCCGAAGAAATACTAAAAAAATGTTTTTTCCCATAAGATTTACGGGTTAATTTTCAACATCGATGAGCCTCCACTTAGAATCATCGTAGGAACTTTTTATTAGCGCCAAAATTTTTGTTATTTTTTTACTAAAAAGTTAGGGGGGGGTCCCGTACAAATTTCGAAAATCGCCAAAATAACGGACACCCTAATATACATACATACGTACATACATGTTTTTTATGTACTATTGGATATACTATTTTAAACTTAAAAACTTCGACTCTGGATTCATTATTATCCATAAAAAAAATCCTTATAGATAAAATTTCATGTAAAATATGAAATTCTTCGATCTCACCTTGTGGAAAAAATAATTTTAGTGAACTGATTAATAAAACATAAACCGCGGTTTTCGTTTTATTTCAGAAATCAAAATAAGAGCGAAGGGAAGAAAAAGAAAAGCAAAATAACTAATCGTAATGATAACGTTCAAAAAAACAATCATGAAGAGATTTACTAATTGTAAGAAATCGTGTTAACATTTGATGCATGTAGCAGATTTTGATTACAAATCTGGCAAATAGATCCTTCAAAAGAAAAGTTTATATCTTTTAACCCTTTAAGCTCCACGTATGACTCTAGAAATTCAACTCAAAGTCATCTTCTTATCATCATCAGGTAGACTTTATATATCTTCTATTGCACATAACGCCCTCTAAAGGCGCCATTCGAAATATTGCACTCTACTCGACGTTGAACTCTACTCGACGTTGAACCCTACTCGACGAGACCTTTCCAATGATATACAGGGTGTCCAGGAAAGAGACGATTTCCTTTTAGGGGAAGATTCTTGAGATAATTTTAAGACGAAAATTCTAATACCAAAATGTTGAGGCTATAATAACTTTTGAATTATAAGCGTTTAAAATTAACGAATCATATCGTCTAAAGTTGGCGCGTTCAGGAGCGGCATAACGCAAAGTACTTTATCAATATCTCTCGAATTGCCCTCTTTACTTAATCCTTTTTATTGTTTCAATGCTGCATCGATTTTGACATCGAAAGCTTTGTTTATTAGTATTCATTTTTAATATACGCGGGCTGACAAAATGCGTTCTACATATTGTTCATATTTTAGTTATGTTCAAATAAATTTTGGTCATCATATTGTCAAAGTTTTAAAAACTTGGATTAAATATTGTAGGACCATTATTAACAACTATTTACACACTCAATTTATAAAATTTTGTATATACGAACATATTACGAGTATAATTCGACCATCTACGATATAATGGTTTTTAAATCGGAAGAAAGCTCAATCCAAGAGTCAAAACATATTATGTATGCAATTTGATTTTGTTTTAATATTTCTAATTTTTTTATATGTAATTAATATCTTATTTATATTTATCGATAACTCTTGAACTCTCCTTTTTATCTGTATGTTTTATATGAGCACGCAACGAGAACGATCGAAAAACGAGAAATTAATATGCGCTTACGCATCTGCGTAAAAAACAATCCTGTGACCGTTTACTTTCGCGATTTTCCTCAGTTTTTCAATCTTCTCTGATAATCACTGATGTTGCTCCCGTCATTAGCCGACTGGTTTAAATCGAATACTCATTGCTTACACTCATTAGTTCTTCTAACGATTAACGAACAGCATTCTCCTCATCGCGCCATTCATATCCTGCTTTTTCTCTAGGTTTCGATCCCTATTTTTTCTTAATGATCTTTGCTCTTGCGATATAATTACATATAAATATTGCATATTTCAGTAAAATAATTCCGCCATAATGTTCTCTACTGCTTCTCTTTCTCCGTCACAAACTTCTCGGTTGTTGTGAGAGCGCAGTGGATAATTGGACGAGATGCAGTAGGACGGAATGCAGGTGCATTTATCTACGGTACCAACGCGTTCCTCTCTTTATCTCTTTCTATCTGTTCTACTATCTTTCTCCAGCTCGACCAATGCGCAAATTAAGGGTGATTCCAGTCGATCGGAATCGCCATTTCATATGAAACGACCGAAGTTGTTTCTTTTTCATTCTCTTCTTTTTCCTGTTCCTCTTCTTTCTGCGCCTGGATAGCCTCCGGAACCGTCCCTGTCATAAACGGGATCGGTAACGAATTTTATTAAAATGCGCCGTAATTGCGCGTCATAAATATCCACTTTACCTCACAGAATATCCGCTTTGCAAAGAACAATGCTTTTCTATCGATTTTCTACGTGCGTTATTGCATGCATATTTTGTGGTAAAAAAAATTCAGCATAATCCATAAATGCCGCACGATGCTCGAGCGACATTTGATCTGCGCGCGGGGCGGTGAGGTGAGGGGGACAGCGGAAGGCGGAGGCGATTCGAATTTCGGCCGAAAGTTGAATACACTTTATGTATATGTTTACTTTGTACTAGCACCTTTAATTAGTAATATATCAGTTTCTTTTCATGGTAATATATTATTATTAGATAAAAAGGTTTAAATTTTTGAGTGTTTTTTTTAACATGGCTTTAACTTTTCATTTTTATGATATGATTTTGTTCGGATATATTTATATACAAATATTAAATATTGTAAAATATAACACATTTTATTTAATAATTTTGAATTTAGTTTTATGGTCTCTCTGTCATTAAATTTGAAACTACAATACATTTTATATAAACCTTTAGAAAATATCTTTGGATATGTGGAATTTTAAATTCCTTGAATTTTATAGTCACTCGTCTAGACGGATAGATAAGCTTGACGTGAGTAGTTCTGCATACTTATGGGAGGGACGAGAATTTAACAGCACCATGTGCTGATGGTAAACATTATAGGCGATTAACGCTGGTCACGTCTTTTCATGTGCGCAAACGCAGAGGTTTGTTTTCGGTTGGTCGATCGTTCATGCCTGGAAAAACATCTTTATGCATTTTCCCTATGATATTAACCAAATAAAACAGCATAAATCAGAGAGCACTCAAGCAATTATTCTTGAAGTGGCAAAACCAACGACGATGGTCAGAAAGTGTTTTCCGCTCCAAGCAAGTTTCACATTCTTGAATACATAGTGTACGTAAAAATTGTATTGATGTTCTTTTCGAGCAATATGAACACACTCTGAGAAAAATGTTTGGTTGAAAATGAACAAACTAACAGATTCTAATTAAATTAATTAGAATTCCGGTTATCTTATTAAATGAATTTTAGTAGATTTAATCAGAACATTTTTCATTACATTTGATCAGAATTTTTCTGGTTAAAGCTACACTAAAAAGAAATTTGATCATGCCAACAAAATTTATATAGTTGGTTCATTCTATAGTTGATTTAATCATTATCTAGTTGAAACAACAAATGTATAGTTTATTTATGTCAACCATCTAAGTTGAAATTACTAAACCTACTCAATTATTTTGATAGAAATATTAATAGCCTTTATTTAATGTTGCGTGATATTTAGTTATCTTTGTAATATATTTGTTTAAATTTCATGCGAATTGACTAAACAATACCGTGAGAGAGTTGATAAATATTGTGCATTTTCAATCGAACGGTGAAGTTACATATCGGAGATTTCGCGTCAAAAAATTAAAAAAATGTTTTCACGAAATTATGCTTACCTTTAAGTTTTAAGAATTGATGAAGAACGTGCTCGTGTGTATATTCAAATGATTGTATTGCCGAAATACTAATTTTAATAAATATTTGGACTCTAATTTAGACTGCCATTCTTAGAGAAATCGTTTTGTAAATATTTATACTATCAAAATTTTCTTGGCTTGTGACTAACAAAAACTTTGCACAAAAAAAATAAAAAAAAACTTCGCATTTTTGCTAATACCAAAATTTGTTTGACTTATGACTAGCAAAAACTTTGTTGTCTTAACTAAAAATTGCATTTTTTATATGATTTGAATGTTTTATCACTTTTAAAATAATTTAGCAGTTAAATTTTATCTAAATTATATTTATGATTTTTTTTCAGATTTTTAGATTTGGTGGAACATACCAAAAAAAAATTAAAACCATTTTTTCGCCATTTTCTAATCTAAAATATATTAGTTGACATATTTTAAGTTGTTCTTAAATGCAATTTTACCTACGATCCCACTTCTGCAGACAATAGTTTAAAATTTTAATATTATAGAGTTCGTGTAGGTTAAACAACGAGAATTCCATTTCTTCTCCTTCAGAAAAATTAATTAACTAATTTCAGTATTTATTTAATTTTTTTTAAGTAATGACCAATATCTAATTTTGTTAATCATATAAACATGATAAACTTGTCTTACTCTAATATATAATAATATCAAGAGACTTCAGGTTTTTGATCTAGAAGGCTATTTAATCCAAAATTCGTTTTATACGTACACATTACAAAATTAATTTTATATATTCTATTAACTCACTTTCTAAAGTTTTACAAAAAATACCATTTTTAAGAAATCAAAGAACCGAGAGCGACGATCTTAGGGACGAGACACTAGTTTGAAATTATGGTAAATCTTTGGAATAGGGGAAGCAGCTCCGATCTTCTTGACCTTGACATATGTTGTAAAAGTCATGACCCTGAGTAACTTTGCCTTAACAATTAGCCGTCGCTCGCCCTTCGTTAAAAAGATATTAACAAAAAAAGTTTCAAAAATAACGTCCTATTTTTGCTATATATACAGTATTAAATACTATTCTACATAGGTTTTGACCTTCCACGCGAAGTAACTTTTACCCCCCC
>NW_017279745.1:199673-201740 GCF_001594065.2 Cyphomyrmex costatus
CTACGATTGTACTGTTGCTATGATAGTACTGTCGGGGCAGACCTCTGACGACGGTGTGGGTGCGGGGGGGTGGCCGAAGGCCGTCCCCTTGCACCCGCCCGTGTGCGTGCGTGCGTGCGTGTGTGTAAAACATCAAGTAATAGACTCATAATCGTTATATAACGAGTGGAATACACACACACACACACACACACACACAGGGGGTGGGGAAGGAGAGAGTGAGTTGTGATTCGCGTGAAAGTTCTTTTAAGTTCATGACATTCCTAATGTACTATTTTGGTACAAGAGAGTACAATTATGAACATTACATAGCTGAATTTTTGTTCAAAGGACTGTATACTTTTGACAAACGTATTGAACGATTTTTTGAAATAATGAGTAATTTGTATCCGTTAGAATCGTAACATAATTCTTCATAGATATTCAACGTTTATTTAACATTATTGTCATTTAGTAATGTTTTTTTTATTATATACAGCAGTATAATAGTACGTTATTTTTTGAAACTTTTTTTGTTAATATCTTTTTAACGAAGGGCGAGCGACGGCTAGTTGTTAAAGCAAAGTTACTCAGGGTCATGACCTTGACAACATATGTCAAGGTCAAGAAGATCGGAGCTGCTTCCCCTATTCCGAAGATTTACCGAAATTATTAAGTTTTTGACCTGTGTCTTTCATTATGTTTAAAATAGGGTACTATATATATAGTTCTTAATAGTATATTCATATGTTATGAATAATAATACCTTATAATGTTAGTAACAGAAACATCAATCGAAAAACCTGTGCTACATAGAATATACGCTAAATGTAGTTAGAAAAGGTAGATGGTATCCAATTGTCGAACGCTACGACAAAACAGCAATGAAGTCAGGAGTAGGGGCAATAGATGTGAATACCGACACACATTTCGATTTTAAGCCAAAATCATCGACCTTTTTATATTATCGTACGTTCGCATCGAACCGTAGAACAAAAATATTCATGACAGCTAATATAAGTTGACTAAAAGTAGCGTTACTTTATAATATTAGTAACAGAATATTTTTAAACGTAGTGAAAGACACAGATCAAAAACTTTTAACAATTTCGAACTACTATCGTCCCTGAGACCGTCGCGCTCGTTTCTTTGATTTTTTTAAAAATGGTAATTTTATAATTTTTCAATTATTATTTTTTTAATTATTTTATTAAAAATGGTATTTTTTGTATAACTTTAGGGTAAAAATGTAGATTAGGGGAGCCTCTTCCAATGACCTTGACCTTGACATATGTTGTCAAGGTCATGATCCTGAGTGACCTTGAGGAAGTTTTAACCGTCGAACCTAACTCGTTAAAAAGTTATTAACAAAAAAAGTTTCAAAATTAACGTATTATTTCTGCTATACATGTATGATATGAACAGGGAATGGAAGTAACTGTAACGAAGTTACAAGTTACTTTTTTGGTAACTTTACTGGTAACTGCGTTACTTTCTTTTTTTGGTAACTGTAACGGTAACGAGTTACATTTTTTGGGTAACGGTAACGAAATTTACAGATACTTTTGTCGTTACTTTGCACACGATTGAACACGGTTCGATTGGATATATGCTATTTATAGCGCTTATCAATAAGACTTGAAAGCCCTTAGACATTCGGCCGTCATGATTCAGTAATTATTTTACACTTCTATCTTCTTTGTAATACATAGGACATACAAATATTTCAATTTGCTGCATATTTTATAGGTTTTAGAATTACAAAATTGTGTTTAAAAAAAATTAAAAAATAAATTAAATAATAGTAAAATGAGAAGGGTTACGAACCCAAAAGCGAAACAGTTTTAAAGACGATGACAATAAGTGTCGAAACGTCGTTTGTTTTTATCTTGTTTGATCCATGTTATTGTTCTAATACATATTTATACATTTAATTACATTGTCATCGTCGTTCTTATCGGAAATAAACTGTTTCATTTTTGGCTCGTAACCCTTTTCATTTTACTTTTATTTAATTTATTATTTGAGCCATTCTACATTGTTTTTTTTTTTTAAATAAAATTATATATTTGTCAGTATTACATATAA
>NW_017279745.1:205199-224183 GCF_001594065.2 Cyphomyrmex costatus
AAAGTTATTTCGCGTGGAAAGTTTAACATTTCTGAACAGGGAAAGGCGTAGAATAGTGATTCATAAATGGTAAGAAGTGTACCTCTTGTATTCATTTTGATTGCATTTATTCTCGGTCTGTTATATTGTGTGTGTGCGTGCGTGTAAAAATAGTACTTGTTATAATACATATATGGCAGAAATGATACATTAACACGTATAATTTTCCAGAAATGATACGTTAATTTTGAAACTTTTTTTATTAATAACTTTTTAACGAGTTAGGTCCGACGGTTAAAACTTCCTCAAGGTCACTCAGGGTAATGACCTTGACAACATATGTCAAGGTCAAGGTCATTGGGGGAGGCTCCCCTAATCTACATTTTTACCAACTTTAGAAAGTGAGTTAATAGAAAATATAAAATTAATTTTGTAATGTGTACGTATAAAACGAATTTTGGATTAAATAGCTTTCTACATAAAAAACCTGAAGTCTCTTGACATTATATTAGAGTAAGACAAGTTTATCATGTTTATGTGATTAACAAAGTTAGAAATTGGTCGTTGCTTTAAAAAAATGAAATAAAAATAAAATTAGTTAAATTAATTTTTCTGAAGGAGAAAAAATGGAATTCTCGTTGTTTAAGCGAACTCTATAATATTAAAGTTTGAAACTATTGTCTGCAGAAGTAGGATCGTAGGTAAAATTACATTTAAGAACAACTTAAAATATGTCAACTAATACCATATATTTTAGATCGAACAATGGCGAAAAAACGGTTTCAATATCTTTTTTTTTTTTGCTATGTTCCATCAAATCTAAAAATCTGAAAAAAATCATGAATATAATTTATGATAAGATTTAACTGCTGATTTATTTTAAAAATGGTAAAACATTTAAATTATATCAAAATGCAGTTTAAAAAATTCTTGAATTTTTTAAAAACAATTTTGAGCCATGAATGACAAAAAAATTCTTACTCTAATCTTTTTGATACCCATTATACTCATGATTTTTTTGTAAAGATTCATTTAGATTTAACGGAGAAAAAAAATATTAATGAAAAATCACATTTTATTCGATATCTCGAAACGGTGTGGCTCTTTTGGGATGAAAATTGTGCAAATAATATTCTTTCATCAGTATGATAATTTTGCCCCTTGTGGCAATCGATTACGTATTGTGGCCACTCCTACTATATCCTTTATAGAATTTTTGTATTGAATCAGAATGTATATATGTATGTACAAGTTGCTTAGAGTAATTTCAAATATTCAGCGTTATCATTATATAAACATCGTTATAGTGAAATAATTTATGTTTTTCTTTCTGTTTTAGGTAAGCATTTCCTAATTACTGCAGATACAAACTTACATCGTTCGTAAGTATAATTTAAATCATTAGCAAATTAAAGCAATTGAATTATTCCTTTAGCAGATTTTAAAGCAAGTATATTTATAACATCTACGACACTATGGGTGCTTTAGTACGACAAGTGCACTCAGTAAGCTTTTGTATTTTAGCTATTAAAGTATTTTAAATTTCAATAAAAGATATGCACATATCATTTTAATTTTAAAAATAAACTTGGAAAGAAAAGGACACTAGGAGTCAAGCGCAGATAACTTCACGTCGATATATGATATATCAAGCAAATCTATTTATTACAAATAATTGTGCGTACATGTTTCGGCTCATTTTTTAACCTTCTTCAGAGACAATGAAAATTACACAAATAAATTATAATTTAAAAATAACAAAGGATAAAGAGACGTTTAATCATAGTGAGCTCCCCCATAATCGAAAAATAAAATTTGGTGACAATTTCATCTTAGAGAACACAATAAAATGAATAATAAAAGAAGAAAGGAAAGAAATAAATAGAATGCTGAAATTCTGGGAAAATAATTTTTCAGAATTTCTTAGAAAAATAATAATTTCGAAATTAGATTTACCATAATTACAATCATTTTACCGGGAGTGAGGAGGCTCATCATGTTCACAACGATACTGTATCGCAAACAATCTCAAAACGGGTCTTCAGAATAATTTAGGCCAGTCAGTCTCAGACACAGTAAGTCATAACAAATTATTGGCAGTATTAAATTAAATTATCAAATCATAAATATCAAATGCTAAGACTCACCCACTGTGCACAAGCGAGACTGACTAGACAGACGTGACAGAGAACAACGCTATTTATATCCTGTCTATGATCGAAAAGTAGACCTTGGGAAGGCCCTCCAGGTCCGTTTGTAAATTAAGTTCGTATGCTTGTCTCCTGATGGATATTATTTCCGAAATCAGTCTTTTTCTATAGTGTGTCATCATCCCATATTCTGACGTTATCTCAATTAAATTCATGATCCTCATGTAGCCGGTGCTCCTTATGACGCTGCGGGTGGACGTGTTTCATCTGATATGATTTCTATGTTCCGCAATTCTTGACTTTAGTTGTCTGCACGTTTGTCCCACATAACTTGCATCGCAATTCTTACAAGAAATTTTATAAACAACTCCTGACTTCCTTTCACGCGGCAAAGGATCTTTATGCACTCTAATAAATTCACGCAATTTATTACTACTGTAATAAGACACCCTTAAATGACTATTGTTCAATCTGTTGAACTTTTCAGTAATACCTGTCACGAAAGGCACGGTGAACCATGAGGGTCGCACTGCATCCCGACTATGATCATCAACAACTCTCCTTTTATTTCGAGCCATAATAACATTCTTCAAATGGCTGTTAATATTATCAAATATAAATTTTAATGGATAATCATTCTCCAATAAGACCTTAATTATGAAACAAAAATTGTCAAAATGAAATTTAGTATTCGAAAGTAAAATCACTCTATCAACCAATCCCATTACCGTACTTCTCTTGTGGCCAACTGAATGCTGTGACTAAAAATTCAAATATCTATCTGAAAATGTCGGCTTATGGTACCAATAAAACTCTATTAATTCATTATCCCTAATAACTGTTGCATCCAAAAAATTCAATCTGTCTCCCCCCATCTCCATAGTGAACCGAATTCTAAGATGCTGAGAGTTAAAAATGTCAAAAATATGATTGACTAACGAAACTGGTGCTGCCAAAATTATATCGTCAATATATCTATAATAAAAGAGCATCTGAAAATTAACTCTCTATCTTCTAATTTCCGCATAACCAAATCCGCGATGATCGGAGACAACGGAGAACCCATAGGAGTAGCGTAGTTCTGCTTATACATAACGCCATCAAAAACAAAATAGGTAGAATGCAAAATATAATATACTGCTTTAATGAAATCCTCTTTTGATAAGCAACGATCTCTGAAGATAAACTGCCAACTATCTTTAACACAATTCATAGCATAATCAATGGGAATATTAATAAAAAGGTTAACCACATCAAGTGGGGTTACATCTATGTAGTTGAAAAAAAATTTTTTAACATTTTTTTTTCTTTGGCTTAAATGATGTATAAACATCTCAAGAATGGTACATAAAAAAAATTATAAACGGAAATTTTTTTTTTATTTTGACAGCCTATTTTTCGGAACGCCTCCGAGCGTTCCAAAACGCATGAAACAGTACTAACCGTACCTGTTCTTCTAGAGAGGAAACTCTAACTGTAACTGAAAATGAACGGACTTGAGCGCCGCAGCTAGCACCTGCAACGCCACATAGTCGACTAAATTGTAGCCATATCGATCAACTACAGCCGTGCAAACAGCTGTAAATACGGTCGGCAAATACACAACACGTGTTTTTCTTTGCTCCGCATTTTGAAGACTATTTTTAATTGTTGTGCATTAATTAAGTGGCTAATTTGTGTAAAAAGTGGTGAACAATGAGTAGTGTGTTGTATCAAAGTAAAAAGGGAAAGAAGGGCTTGGCTGCATCGTTAAATAGAAGGAAAATAAACAACCGAAAATCACCGAACCGACACAGTTTTGAAAAAGAGTCGGAAATCACGTCGACGCTCGCAAAAAAAATGGAAACGACATTCAAAAAGTATACCAGGATTTAACAACTAAGGACCTGCTATCAAGATGTCTCGGTGAATACACGCAAAACTCGAATGAGAGTTTTAATTTCATCGTGTGGACGATAGCTCCAAAGTCAATTTCAAGTGGCAAGAAGATTCTCGATATAGCGGTCGACATAGCAACCATACTTTTTAATGAAGGTTCAAAGGGCTTCTTGAAGTAATGGCTTTACTAGGATTGAACATTGGCTACGATACGTATAATTATTATCACGAAATCGACGAACACCGCGTAAGAGTTGCGGAGCACTCGTCGTCAAGATCAAGAAAAGATGCTCGAAAGGAACGTGTTTCAGCCAGGAAAAAAACTGAGGAGCATAATCTGAACTTGGAAGGGATGCTTTATGGTCCTGGCATAAGCGAGTAAAGGTAAAAAAATCACTAAGCCCCTATTTTAAAAATTTCATCAAAAATTAGAAAGACAGTTATGAAACTTTAAACGCGATTATCTCGAAACCACGTTTTTTAAATCGGGCGAAAACATAACTCGGGCAATTCTCATCCAATTTACATAAAATTTTAACTGTAGCTTCTTAGATAGATTCTCTAAAGAAGAACACACGATTTTTACGATTGATTAACAATTACGGTTTTTATAAACAAATTACGGCCGAATTTTTCGTCAAAAAAAGGATATTTTTTTAAAGATGATGTCATTTTGCGAAAAAACCATATTTCTTAATAATTGTGTGTACTTCTCTAGCAAAATTAATGTAAATAATGAAAAAAATTTTCTTTTTGTTCCAGATGATGATCCAAAAAAGTTCTTTTTTCGCTCGTGCAGCGCCTTAAAGAAAAGCGCTCTTACTGCAGCTGCGACTGAGCCGTCATTTTGTATTTTTGTTCATAAAAAAAAATTTTTTGTATACTTAATTGCATGTAAAATAAACCCTCTGAACCTCATTTTGATTGCTTTTTTAGTATTTTCAAAAAAAATTCATAAAAAAAGTCTCATTTTTTAGTGTGTCAACTATATGTAACCCCTTAACTGAAATTCAATCTTAATTTAAAAAATTACATAAATAATGCGCTATTTATGCGCTATACATATCTGCAAAAAAAAATTTTTGTGCTCATTCCATTTAACTAAAAAAAATTTTTTTGTGGGGACTGAGTAGGCAGCCAGTCAGTACCTCCACCCGTTACAATCAACCGAATTGGAACATTGAATACACAGGACTTACGCGCTATTATATGCACACAGTTTTAATTTTTGCGCTGCAACCCTTAAGGCACTTCCCTCTAGAAGCGAACAGACATATTCGCACCTGAGTCGTTAAAAATTCAAAAATTAAATATTCTGTCTATGCAGAAAAATTCTCTGATTTATGCGCTACTCTAATATTTCCAAGCATTTTCGATTTTTGCGCTGCAACCCTTAAAGCATTACCCTCTTGAAGCAAACAGACATATTTATCCTTATAACGTTGCAAAATTAATTCTATAAGGATGTAAAATAATTCTCTGATTTATGCCTTATTATATCTACATTTCAATTTAATTTTTCGAATTGTGTTTTCGAAAGCTTAAATTTTACACCAGCTACCAGCGGTTTTTATCGACAATTCAAATTAGGAAATAATTTGTTATTTGTAAAGTCGTTATCATTAAGTTTTTCTGTCGGTAACAGTGATATTATATTTTTACATAAACGGTAATAAATTCTTTAAAAAAATTTGTTTTAGCTAAACGGAATGAGTGCAAACATTTTTGTTTGCGGATATGTATAGCGCATAAATAGCGCATTATTATACAATTTTTTAAATTAAGATTTGGTTAAGTGGGGGGGGGCCAGCTAGGCAGACGTTGAATTGTGATATAATTTTTTTTAAAGAAGAATTAAACCACTTGGATTGGAATAGGAAGATCTTCCAATATGAATACAAAGGACATATACTTACCTATAAATTCATTGTATATAAAGATAAAGATAGTACCACATGAGATTTACTTTTCAATTTATTAGAATTTAATAAGAATAGTACTTTATGAGTTTTTAAAGACGGTGTTTTACTTTTTAATTTGGAAGAATATAGAATTTAATTTGCGCCCATTGTTGATATGGAATCTTTTATACAAATGATATATGGTATGTCATTAGAATTAAGTTAGGATTACAAATTAGTTCGATCCGTTTTTCAAAATATGGCTCCGGCTGTTGTGAATGGTTCATAGTGACAGCTGATTTTGAGAGGTTTCATAGAGGTTAGACATATGCTAATAATATTCAGTTTATATCGCTTTGAGTTTCATACAAAAACCTTGATTTTGACTGTGTTTGAAATGTCGAATTTTATGTCAACCAAGCAGCATTTGCGGGAGGTTTTAATTTTCTACTTTAATTGGAAGAAAAGTGCATCTGAAGCCCATCGAATGCTTGTCAAAGTTTATGGTGACGCTGCTCCAACTGATAAATCATGTAGGGAATGGTTTCGATGTTTCAAGGATGGAGATTTCAGCGTTGAAGACAAGCCTCGCTCTCGACAGCCAAAAAAATTCGAAGACAAAGAATTAGAGGCATTACTCGAAGAAGATCAGAGTCAAACGCAAGAGGAGCTTGCAGAATCATTGGGAATAACTCAACAAGCCGTTTCTGTACGATTGAGAGCCATAGAAAACAAGGAAATTAGGTGCTTTATGAACTGAAACCAAGAGATGTTGAAAGGCGATTTTTCACTTGCGAGCAGCTTATTCAAAGACAACAAAGAAAAGGTTTTTTGCATTGAATTGTGACTGGAGATGAGAAGTGGATATTCTACGACAACCCGAAGTAGAAAAAATACTACGCTAAACCTGGTCAATCATTGCCATCCGACCTCAACATCAACACCAAAGCCGAACATTCATGGTTCGAAGATCATGCTCTGTATCTGGTGGGATCAAAAAGATGTTGTTTACTATGAGCTGCTGAAACCTGGCGATTCCATTACGGGCGATCGGTATCGGCTACATTTGATTCGTTTGATCCGTGCATTGCGAGAAAAAAGGCCGGAATATGAGCAAAGACATGATAAAGTTATTTTTCTTCATGACAACGCTCGACCTCATGTCACAAAAGTCGTAAAAAAATATTTAGAAACGCTCAAATGGGATGTTTTACCGCACCTGTCGTATTCTCCGGACGTTGCTCCTTCTGATTACTGGTTGTTCCGAAGGATGCAGCACGATTTGGTAAGTCACCGGTTCACTTCTTTCGCAGAAATCGAAAATTGTCTCCAAAATTGGATCGCCTCCAAAGACGAGTCATTTTTTCGAGATGGAATTCGAAAATTGCCTGATGAGAGATGGGAAAAAGTAGTAGCCAGCGATGGACAATACTTTAATTAATCTGTTCATTCATTTTGTTTTGAAATAAATGCATTTTTGAACACAAAAAAACGGACCGAACTAATTTGTACTCCCAATACAAAATGTATAATTTTCATTAGAGCTAAACTCAGGCATTCAGAAGCCTTAATGGGTTTACTACCGGCTAACCGAGTTAACGTTTCCAGACCTTTCTCTCACTGCGGTGTAGATTATGCCGGACCGTTCTTGTTACGTGAGGGGAAACGTCGCAACGCACAAAGTCACAAGTCGTATTTTTCACTCTTTGTGTTCTTCGCCACGAAGGCGGTCCAATTAGAATTAGTAAGTGACCTTACGTCCAAAGCCTTCATTGCCGCTCTCAAGCGATTTATTTCACGCAGGGGTAAATGTTTGCATATGTACTCGGATAACGGGACACGGGACCACTTTCGTGGGCGCTCAAAGACAAATTCAAGAATTATACGACGTCTATAATGATCCGTAGGTCCAATCCAAGATTAAATGCTTTCTACGCGAGCTGGAAATCTCATGGAGTTTTATTCCAAACGCGCTCCATTTCGAAGGATTGTGGGAGGCAGCTAAAGTGGCCAACTTTTGAATAGTTGATTTCGGGATGTGAACCTTAAAATTTCGGGACACATCCCCAAAATTCGGGACACAAGGTTATAAGTAAAAAAAAGAGAGGGAAAGAAAGAAAAAAATTACAAAACGTTACGAAGGCACCTTGTAATATATAATACGGTAAAAATGTAGATTAGGGGAGCCTCCTCCAATGACCTTGACCTTGACATATGTTGTCAAGGTCATGATCCTGAGTGACCTTGAGAAAGTTTTAACCGTCGGACCTAACTCGTTAAAAAGTTATTAACAAAAAAAGTTTCAAAATTAACGTATTATTTCTGCTATCCATGTATGATATGAAGTACTATTCTACACCTTTCCCTGTTCAGAAACGTTGAACTTTCCACGAGAAGTAACTTTCACCCCCCCCTCCCCCTGCACAGGGGCACACAACTTCTATGATTGTACTGTTGCTATGATAGTACTGTCGGGACAGATCTCTGTGACGGTGTGGGTGCGGGGGGGGGGGTGGCCGAAGGCTGTCCCCTTGCACCCGCCCGTGTGCGTGCGTGCGTGCGTGTGTATTCCATTCGTTATATAACGATTATGATTCTATTACTTGATATTTTACACGCACCGCACACGCACCCGCACACGCACACGCACACGCGCCTTCGGCCACCCCCCCGCACCCATACCGTCGACAAAGGTCTGTCCCGACAGTACTATCATAGCAACAGTACAATCGTAGAAGTCGTGTGCCCCTGTGCAGGGGGGGGGGGAAAGTTATTTTGCGTGGAAAGTTTAACATTTCTGAACAGGGAAAGGTGTAGAATAGTGATTCATAAATGGTAAGACTTTCTCACTTCTTCTTATCCGTTCTCTGTCACTCTCTGTCAGGACCATTTAAACGGCTCCGTTTAAAGATCCTGTGATTAGGTGTGTGCCAGTGTATGCTTAGAAAGCTCAAATTTGAAGGAAATTAGTATAATTACCGTCTGTTTGAGTTGTGTTAGTTTGAGAAACTACGAATTTAGTTTGTGACTGAAAAGATTGTGGAAATAAAACAGTGAAAAAGTGGAAAAAATTAAGTGAAACGAGGAACGATTACTAAGAGAATAGTTAATCTATACAATTATTGTATAAATTATCTATTCTCTTGTATTTTTGCACTTTTGATCTTAGCTTTGTTTCAGGTGTTGCTGACGAAGAGAGTTTAAATCACAAAGTGAAACTGAAAAAAAAACAATAAAAATGAGTGGAAAGAAAAAATCAACTTGTGCTGTACCATTGTGCGTTCAAAGTTTTAATATGGAACAACGACATTATTTTAGATTTCCAAAAGAGCATGACAGGTATTGTTTCATAATTATTATTTTATAATGTAAATTTTGTTTATATTAATTTTATTATGTGTCATCAGGATGTATTTTATATTTATTAGAGAATTTACAATGTTTTATAATTTTTATTTGTTTTTGCGTCTGTGACATGTAAACGGTTTAATTTGATTGGGATTTTTGTTGCGGCTGAGGATGACTTTGTAAAGTCGAAACGTTCTGCGCTAATTTTATCGATTGTAATAAATTTGTTTAATAGTAACAACAAATATAGCTCATTATTTGTTTGACCTGGGAGGTATATTTAACTTTTATAATTTTTGTTTTTTATATATTATTAAATTTATTCTTATTTATGAAATGTATTTATAAAATTAAACGACATGAAATTAAATATCACAACGAAACATAACAATATGTTTGAAATACAATACTTTAAAGCTTAAAACAATTTTTTTTTGTGACTTTGTACATTTCAACATATTCTTATTCTCTAGAACATATTTGTAAAATTCTTGACAAATATCTATCTCGTCACTGACGACACTGATGACGGTGACGTCGGTGACAATGACCAATTTGCAGTGTGGTAGTGTGGACGTGTGATATCACTAAAATCGGGACAAATAGCGTCCCGCTTAGGGTTCTTTCGGGACGCCTTTAAAAGAGTCGAAAATCGGGACTTCCCGCGAAATTCGGGACGGTTGGCCACCCTAGAGGCAGCATAAAATTTGCCAAATATCACGTGACTCGGATCATGGGCAAGGCTCATTTGACTCTTAAAGAAATGCAAACAACTCTCTGCGAAATAGAAGCGATCCTCAATTCGCACCCTCTCGCGCCGTTAAGTACCGACCCTAACTATCTAGCGTATCTAAGCTCGAAATACTTCCTAGTTAGTACGACGTTGAATGGTCTTCCTTGCTCTGACTTAAGCGACGTTAAAGAAAACAGGCTGTTACGACAGGCAGCAACGCGTAGAGCAAACCCAGCAGCATTTTTGGAGCAGTGAATGTTTTTACTCTCACCAAGCGCGAACCAAATGGATGATTGACAAGGGGACTGAACTGTCGACTAATCAACTTGTGCTCATAAAGTAGAACTTAGCCCCGCTTCTGTGGGCAATGGGCCGTGTTTAGGAAATTCATCCCAATCCTGACAGGAATCACACGCACCGCAACGGTGAAAACTGCCAAGGGTCTCTATGGTACGTGAAGTCACTTTCTAAACTAGCGATATCACCGATTGAGACTTAATCAATACTTGTCCGATCATTTAGGTTTAAGTAACGACTTAACTTGTAACGACCTAACTCCTGATGCTCGGCTTTAGCTCGTCGGATTTTTCGGGTCAGGGTTCGGAAGAGATTCGTGCGGAGGGAGAGCGCAATTGTAAATCTCAGACAACGGAATAACAGTAAATGATTGCTTTATTAAAATTGTGTTGCGTGAATGTCATATACAATGTGATGAATGTCGTTTAGAATAGTATCGTGTGAACGTTATATACAATGCAGTGAATGTCGTATTTACAGAATGTTCGTAAGTGTGATTGTGTGTCTGTGTGTGTGCGTATGTCTTGGCGACGGGCTTCTGCGAGATGTGTCGATGTATGCATGCGGATACGGATGTATGTGTACGTGTGCGCGTATGTCTCGGCGACGGTTAACTGCGATACGCTATATGTAGGCGCGACTCGATGTTATGACGGGCCGGTTTAAATACCCAAGTGTGTACTGTTTTTAGGTGACTTCGCGGCTCGCGATGCTATACCGTCACACACTTTAGATTCGGCCGTATTTGCGTACGCGACACGGAGATTTCGATACGCGTCGCAAAGGCGCGGAGTTAAGAGGCGACGGCCAGCGACCGAAACTCTCGGTGGAGGCAGAGAACTCTCTATCCCCTGTCTTTTGCCAACCGGTCGCGTGGAGGCTAAAAGAAGCGGCGACTTCGGCCGATGGTCGAGAACTTTCGATAGAGGCAGAGTACTTTCTACCCCTGGGCGTCGATGGAGTCGCGAGTACACCGAACGACTGCCGAGAACTCTCGGCAGAGGCAAAGTACTCTTCACCCCGTGGTTCTTATCACTCGGTGCGATAGGATGCCTTTTCAAGCTACCGAGTACTCTCGGTCGAGTCAGAGTACTCTAACTCTAGTATAACTCGTGGTTTCGCTTTCCTGGTATTCTGATCTCTGGAGGTGGTATCTGGAGCAGGATTGGAATTAGAGAGAATAATTAAGAGCACGGTATTTTATAGTGAATGCCGCGTTCGTATTGTTCCGGCGCGTCTCGTATTCTTCCGCCGATCGACATTCGCGTCTACGAAACGTCGAGTAGTGGAAGTCAACGACGGTCGAACGAGTTCGGTAGCGTTCGGTGGTATTTGGCGTTGCGTGACGGTTACTGTCACCGGTACCTATAAATTATGTTTGCGATTTTTAAAAATATATTTAGGCGCACCCCGTGTCCTCATCGCTGCATCGCAAAACGATGCAGCGGCATCCGACTGGGTGATATTGCCGGGAATGATGCGTATAAGGGGCGCATCGTTACAACCTTCAATTATTACCTATTATGTATACCGAACCTAGCGTAAGTTTCTTTATCTTCAGGTTAAGAATAATTTATTGCATTGTTTGTTTCAGCTCGCTATTTAGATGTTTGATTCCCATTGTTTTTTTTACAATGTCTAATTGTGTTACTGGGTTGCACTAGAGCAATTCCAACCGTAATGTTATGCTAACGAATTCATTTTGTATGTCATATTGAAAGTTAATCTTTCAAGGCGGGCGGCATGTTCGGTACTCATCTAATTGATTCCTTCTACTTACATTGCCCGATAAAGAATCAATCGATTCGCGAGATTTCGATCCGTTATGTGACACGGGCGCTGCGCGTAATTGACTGGCGACTCTCAGGTCATCATGGCCGCTTTAGCGCTATCGTCTAACACATGCGTCTTGTCTCGTGTCGAATCGATTTTCTTGTTTAACGTTCATTCGGCAGTTTTAGTGTAAAACATGTTCGCCTGCACATGAGGTTTTATTAAATAAAGTGTTTAAAGTGGGGAAAATCTCATTTTTCTCAACCAAATGCCCTCGAAGCAATTACCGCAGGAATATTTGGACAGCGATTGCACGGCCGTGCCAATACAATCCCAACAGACACGCAGCACGATCGCAAACAACTATAGAACTATTGAAAATACTTTCAGAACTCTCAATATTTTATGAGTTTCCTGCAACATACAGGACATTGAGCAAAGGGTTCTCTGATAGGACAGGTCGAATTACCAAAGATTCATTCTACTCGACCAGGGAAGATCATTCCTTTTCCCCGACAGATTTCATACGTTCACCGCGCGTGACGAAGCTTTGTACGATGAATAAGCGAGATCATGGATAAAATATCAGTCAACATGACTAGAGGTTTACCGTACTTAACAGGGCAATTATTATATGTATATATTATATGTATATATAAAACAAGTAATAGTAAAATTTAGATCTTAGAGTTTGAACTTGTATGTTATTAAATCTATAAGATTCGTTTTATCTCTGAAGATAATAATATTTTTCAAATTTTGTGTTACACACAACAGGTACAACTATGTTTAATGTATAATATTAATAAATTGCATATCACGGATACATGTTCAAGTAACTAAATATTTTTATTTTTTTTTTTTAACGTGAGGAAATGCGTTACGCATACCCCCACACTCCCGGGGAGGGGTGAGGGGTTATGTGGGACTCTCCCCCGACCTAACCGATCGGGGGCCTACCCACTAAAACCTCACGGGTGCCCTACCTGGGGCGCGAAGGGGAAGATGAAGGGTCTCTTGACTACAGTACACTCCCCCCATACTCCACCCTAAAGCACATGCGCGCTAACGAACCTAACTTTACGGCAGGAGAGGACACCGCCTTCTCCTGTCGCCCACCCTTCACCCTGTGCTAGGAACAGAGGGTCTCCCGCCCTCTGCCCCGCAGGGATCCAGGCAGAGGGGCGTGGGCCCGCCAGGGGGACCCATATGTTGATTTTCGAATCGTCTAGCTTTCGCTGTTCCCCTCACAACATCGCACCGCGCATAATATTATATAATAATGATAAACATCCGGTTTTACCTGTCACTCACACCTCCACCACCTTCGACCCACCGGATCTCCTCCCCCTCTCTCCACCAACCACCTCCTCTACCTCTCTCTTTCGCCGTATTTCACTCTTCCGTTATTTTTTTATACATATTTGAGATATAATTGTACTCTGAAAAGTAGGTGATATCCTAAACCAACCATATCACATAATATAAATAATGCACAATTGAGGTATGTATAATGTATAATAAACATTTTTATTTTAATGTTTAAAAAAATTATATATACTATTAAAATATATACGTCTATAATATATCAAAAATTTAAACCTTTAAAACTTTAAACGATTATCTAATAATAATATATTAACTACGAAAAGTAACTGATATATTATTAATCCTAACATATTAAAATGAAAAGGTCAAGCCATGTTCAAAAATAGATCCTCTTAAATTAAAAAACCCAACAAATTTAAACCTTTGAAAGCTAACCGCAAAAATTTGAACCTTTCTAATTTAAAACGATTACCTAACCACAAAATAAAAAACCCAATAAATTACAACCTTTGAAAATTAACCCCAACAATTTAAACCTTTTTAAATTAAAATGATTATCTAATAACGTAACCTAATAATTTAATAATAATATAAGATTGGTAAAGGACTCTTATTATAAACATAAACGAAAAAAGTTAAAAGGACGTTGTAAGAGTCAAAAGAAATAATTTAAAACAACAATTAAAGAAAGAAAAACGCATATATGTAATAAATTAATTTCAAAAGAAAAAATTCCTTCGAAGATGTACATTAAAAATTAACAATATAAAAAGACTCGTTTAAAATTCGAAGATGTACATTAAAAAATAACAATATTCAAAAAACCTGCTTAACGTTTCGACTCGTAGATTGAGTCTTTTTCAAAAGCGCAAACATATTCTTAAAGTTAAAATTTATCGAATTGATTCTGCGAATCCATCTTCATCACATTCAACTATTGTTTCTCTAGCGATTAGTAGATCGTAAGAAAAAAGTCAGCTATAAAAATTATGTAGATATGACAAGCTTTAGAATAAAAAAAAAAATTAAATCCATCAAGAAAATTGTACGTTAACAAACCTTTGGAGATGGGCAACATTATTCAAAGCTCTCTAAAACAATCAGTACACTCCGCAATCTATTCGTCAATGTGTAATCTTTTAACGTCAAAATTATAAAATTGATATACATTATTCCAAAATTCTTTTAAAACAAATAGATGAGTATAACTTCGGCAATTAATAAGTATGTGACGCCACTATGAATGTTCGAAGGAAACTGATACAGAATACAACATGACAATGTCAGACTTTGTTTATAATCGAAGAATATGCTTCGTGGAGATCTATCGTGTCAGATTGTAAGTTAAGACTGTTATTCTGTCTTTTAATATTCAACATCTCAGATACTAAACGCTTTTTATAACACGGTTCTTCATCAAGAATTTCCACTTCATCCCAAAGAAATTCATGATCATGTTGCACTCTATGATCAGTAATAACCGAACGTGTAGATGTGTTATGTCTGATATGATTCCGATGCTCTGCGATTCTGGTTTTTAACTGTCTACCAGTCTGACCGACATAAGACGCATCACAATCTCCACATGATATCTTATATACAACATTATTCTTCGTGTTTTTTTGTCGTATGTCTTTCTGTACTTTTATGTATTTGCTCATCTTGTTGGGACTGTGATAGGAAACCCTGATATCATTACCATTGAATCTCTTAAATTTATCTGTATGAAACGGAATGAATGGTACCGTAAGCCAGGAAGTAGAAACTTCACTGTTTTGTATTTCGTTAGAATTTTTATGTGTGTGATGTTTTATTTTTTGTAATTGCTTAATACGTTGTCTGATATTATCAAAAATAAACGATAAAGGGTAATCATTCTCTAAAAGAATGTTGATTATCAAAGTTAAATTATTAGTATGAAAACTAAAGTCTGATAATATGTATACTCTATCTACTAACGAAAAAACCACACCTTTCTTTTGAGATATGGGATGGTTAGAGTGAAAATTTTCAATAATTTTCACCCTCGTCTACAATTTACTGTGGAAATTGGTGGAGATAAACTGAATTTTTTAGATATTACGATTATTAAATACAACAGTAAACTTATTTTCGATTGGTACCGTAAGCCTACATTTTCAGGTAGATTTCTCAATTTTCACTCTAACCATCCCATATCTCAAAAGAAAGGTGTGGTTTTTTCGTTAGTAGATAGAGTATACATATTATCAGACTTTAGTTTTCATACTAATAATTTAACTTTGATAATCAACATTCTTTTAGAGAATGATTACCCTTTATCGTTTATTTTTGATAATATCAGACAACGTATTAAGCAATTACAAAAAATAAAACATCACACACATAAAAATTCTAACGAAATACAAAACAGTGAAGTTTCTACTTCCTGGCTTACGGTACCATTCATTCCGTTTCATACAGATAAATTTAAGAGATTCAATGGTAATGATATCAGGGTTTCCTATCACAGTCCCAACAAGATGAGCAAATACATAAAAGTACAGAAAGACATACGACAAAAAAACACGAAGAATAATGTTGTATATAAGATATCATGTGGAGATTGTGATGCGTCTTATGTCGGTCAGACTGGTAGACAGTTAAAAACCAGAATCGCAGAGCATCGGAATCATATTAGACATAACACATCTACACGTTCAGTTATTACTGATCATAGAGTGCAACATGATCATGAATTTCTTTGGGATGAAGTGGAAATTCTTGATGAAGAACCGTGTTATAAAAAGCGTTTAGTATCTGAGATGTTGAATATTAAAAGACAGAATAACAGTCTTAACTTACAATCTGACACGATAGATCTCCACGAAGCATATTCTTCGATTATAAACAAAGTCTGACATTGTCATGTTGTATTCTGTATCAGTTTCCTTCGAACATTCATAGTGGCGTCACATACTTATTAATTGCCGAAGTTATACTCATCTATTTGTTTTGAAAAAATTTTGGAATAATGTATATCAATTTTATAATTTTGACGTTAAAAGATTACACATTGACGAATAGATTGCGGAGTGCACTGATTGTTTTAGAGAGCTTTGAATAATGTTGCCCATCTCCAAAGGTTTGTTAACGTACAATTTTCTTGATGGATTTAATTTTTTTTTTTATTCTAAAGCTTGTCATATCTACATAATTTTTATAGCTGACTTTTTTCTTACGATCTACTAATCGCTAGAGGAACAATAGTTGAATGTGATGAAGATGGATTCGCAGAATCAATTCGATAAATTTTAACTTTAAGAATATGTTTGCGCTTTTGAAAAAGACTCAATCTACGAGTCGAAACGTTAAGCAGGTTTTTTGAATATTGTTATTTTTTAATGTACATCTTCGAATTTTAAACGAGTCTTTTTATATTGTTAATTTTTAATGTACATCTTCGAAGGAATTTTTTCTTTTGAAATTAATTTATTACATATATGCGTTTTTCTTTCTTTAATTGTTGTTTTAAATTATTTCTTTTGACTCTTACAACGTCCTTTTAACTTTTTTCGTTTATGCTAATAATTTAAATCTTTAATACTTTAAATGATATCATCTAATATAATATATTACCACGAAAAGTAACAGATATGTTACTAAATGTGCCAGTTCAAAATGAACATACATTATGTATATTTTCTATGTTGAATATGTACCATGAAAAGTAAATGATAGATTATTCAAGGTGCAAATTCAAAATGAACGTACCACATATAAGTAAAACAGATTACAATTAAAATATTACAGTTTTCTAGAAAATAACTGCAATGAACATACATAAAGTATATTTTTTATGTTGCATATGTACCACGAAAAGTAACTAATAGATCATTCAAGGTGCAAATTCAAAATGAACATACACACTGTGACGTGACACTTTGTGTCCGTCACTCGAAAGTGCATTGGCACGGAGATCCTGTGTCCTCTAAGCTCGAAGGGCAAGGTCACAAGCGAGCGTGCCAAATTTCTATTTTTTGTATCGTTTTGTATATTCCTTTATATAAAATATTTAGTAATTTCAGATTTTTAAAGAACGATTATTAGTCACATTAGAGCGTGAGCGGTGGTTGTCTTAGATTTGTGTAATGTTGCCGCCTCACTCACGGAAGGAAGAAAGAAGAGGTCGTCGAGAAAGCCAGAAACCACCGAAGAAGATCCCGATTGTGTCCTCAAGGAGCGCGGTACACGCAGGTCGTATTGTTTTGTAACCTCTGATAATTTTGATATTATTTGGTGACAGTCGCACCTTTATTGCAGACGACTCGGAGAGAGAAGTAATAAGGGACCGTCTCAGTACGGCCCGAACATTGGCAGTCGCCTCCACTTCTGAGGAGAGCGATAGAAGACCGCTGATCAAGACGGAAAGCCTCGGCCAGCTAATTTCGAAAAGCGCGCCGAACATTCAAAGGATACGCAACCCGCAGGACTCACTGTAATTGGTCGCGGGGTTGCGCGGCTCCAATAGACCAATTAGAACAAGGAGCAGCCCGATAGGAGAGGGTCTAGCGGCCTGCGTGGATCCGCGAATGCTTCCGATTATCACTTGCGCGGTAATCATTGTAAAGAGGACACAGTATCTCCCGCAGTGACTATAGTGAGACGAGACATTTTGAGAGAACCTCCGGACCTGAGCCCCGTGTTGCCGAGAGGAAATAGAGGAAACGAGGAGGATCGACGAAGATCGTCAAGTGGTGAGGCGGGCGTCATCTTATAATTTGTATAAAACCACCGATCGCGGTAGAGAACATGCGTCTCGAGCGGAGCACACGTTAGGCTTTACTCCGATTTTTCGTTGCCGATACCGGATCGGTCGCCTATAGGCGTTTCGAGTCAGTGTTGCCGTGAATACGTGCCTTCCGCTCAGATGCTCTAATTTGAGAATGTATAATAGAGTAGTTGCTCGCCCTCGTTGCCGCCAAGTCACTTGTGTAATTGTTAGTTATTAAGAATTCTTTAAAGTCGAGACTGGCGTTATTGCGCATTAGAGAACCGTTGCCGTCTAATGTAAAATCGTATGATCTAATTGTTCACGAAGTAATTACTGTTAACATAATAAGATCTAGATTTGGTCGCATATTTCTGCTCGGCGAATTATTGCCGAATTTACTTCCTGTTGTCGACGGCCAGTTAATAGTCGGTTTATTGTTATTGCGCCGCATATCAGAGCGCGGAAGGTCAACGCTGTAACGTACTTTCTTTCGAACACTTTTGTACAGTCTCTATCAAATATATCGATTTCTCTTTATTGTTATTATTAATTCTGGTGCATTTATTTCAACCTCTCCATCGTTCTCCGACAATTTCCCCGCTAACCGCAAACCACTCCCCTCTGCCAATTCCGTTGGCTGAGCTAGTTGTTTAGTTCCGTCGCGAGAATCCGCGTAATTTTTAATTTCTTGTCCGAGCAATTTATCTAACGATTTGTGCGAAGAGTGGCACGCTCTCTCGTGTCTGGCGCCCAACGAATTGTTGATAGCGATTAAGATCTTTGCTGAGTAAAGTAACTTGTCAACTACTGTAAATTCTCGAATCACGAAAGAATTAATGAAGAACCGCACTATTGCTCCTTTAA
>NW_017279745.1:225436-242811 GCF_001594065.2 Cyphomyrmex costatus
AACCGTGTTCAATCGTGTGCAAAGTAACGACAAAAGTAACTGTAAATTTCGTTACCGTTACCCAAAAAATGTAACTCGTTACCGTTACAGTTACCAAAAAAAGAAAGTAACGCAGTTACCAGTAAAGTTACCAAAAAAGTAACTTGTAACTGTAACTTCGTTACAAGTAACGAGTTACTTCCATTCCCTGCTAATTCTAATAAAAATAAGTATTACTTATTGGCTTATTTAGATTGGCAAACCAACGAATGAAATGTAAACTACTTTCCCACCATCCAGTGTACCCTCGGTGAAGCTGCGAATTCCACGGACCGGACAAAATCTTTCGTTAAAACATTCGCATAATTAGATGCGAAAGCGAAAACGAAAGCGAAAGTCTAAAATGATGCGAAAGCTAATATTTGTTACATCCCTAGTTTGCAACTTTGAGTATTTTATAATTTTTAAATTGTATTTGTCGCTGATGATGATCCGAAATTAAGGATCGAAACGTTCGACATAATATCTATGTTTTAGATTTTTAAAATTATATAATTTGTGCACTGTTAACAGCGTTGACTCTTAATAGTCTTTATGTTTTTACTTAATTTTTTGTAATTTCTCTTTACGTTTTTCAACTTACGTATACATCTAACAATAAGTGTTTAACGTATATAAAAAATGAGTACAGAAATAATATAATAGTATAATAATGCTCGAGATTCTTTAGTATAAAAATCACGTGACTGCGATTTTACTCGGTAGAAGTTCTTAACGATAAACAGCAAGACCGGTCTCAGCAAAAGCTATGTTCTACAAAATTTGCATTTGCCGCCGCTCAATGTTCTTACGTGACTAATACATAAACGGGTAATGGTCGTTAGACGCGCATTATTCAATGACTTGTAACGTATATTTATCTTAAATTCAGGTTCAGTATTCTCGATCCGGGATTGACTGGTTCTAAAATTCTAATTAATAATAATGATTCCTTTTATCTCCGTATGAGGAGCATAGGACGTCTATAGGCCTCTTCCTCTTTTGTCCGAGGCCTATATTCGTTTCTCGAATCAGATTGTTTTTCGGATTTGTGAGTGATTGATCCACATAATCCTACCTCAGTCAGATATTAGAGACAAATATCTACTAATATGTATACTGATGTATAGGACCTACAGTTTAACGCCGAATCCGAACGGCGGCGCTGATGATCATAGATCTTTTGATCACCAGGTGGAGACATTTTTTGGCTCATTAAACGCAAAAAGTTGCGTTTGGGCGCACGTGGGATTGAACTCGGGTCTACAGATCGCGAGTCAATCGCACCGAGCGGTGAGCCACTCGACGCCACAGTTAAAATTCTAATTACGAACGCAAAATTCATTTCGTACACGTAACGAGGCGCAATTTTAGGTTCCAAAAGAAAGGCGATTTCGCCAACGTGATCTCTTTTTCTCTCCCGACTCCTGACAGTCACGTTTCCATTTTCCACGTGTATGTGAAGAGGCTTATACCAATGCGATGCATGTGAGTACACGTACGTAGAAAGAAACGACGGTATCTCTCGGGCGGACAGACAGGTAGGCAGGTAGTGACCTTGACCCAACCAATCAGGCATTCCCGAGGCTGACCTAACTGCTGGCACACATTCCTTGGATCTATCTTGCTCCATAACAATCTGCCGAGACCGACCTTCAATACTAACCCGACCGTCGACTTGATAGTCACGACGATGACGGAATGATCACGATTGAATAAAACTGCGACAATTTCTAAGCGTTTATCGCAATCTTGCACGAAGATCTACGTCTGCAATTTTCGTGTAGAAAGCAAATGATGCACAATGATTAAGAAGAGCTGCAGAAAAAGTTTTGTTCCACGACGAAATAATATAATATAATAATATAGGGATAGTGTCTGTTTATGTGTACGTGTGAAATTATCTTTCTGTAAGACTATTCTTCAAAATAATAGCGTGTATACACTGAGAAAATGTCTCGGAAAAAACTAATCCAATATAATAGATTTAACAAATGGCTGTGTAATCCATTTATTGGAGAGCACGTAGGTACATGGGTAGAATACAATGATTTGGAGACAAAAAAAAATTATTAAAGAAAATGCAGAAGTAACTCCAGCGTTATTAATATATTATAAAGAACAATATAAATTGTTTCATGTTTTTTGTTTATGTTTTCTTGTTTTTGTTTATGTTTTGTTAAACAATGTTTATGTTTTTTTTGTCATACTTTATGTGACTCTTGTAATTATTTTATTTTATAACATAATATAATTTGTATCGGATATGTAAACTGTATAATTATTCTCCTAGCCATTATTAGGCCACCTATGTAAAACCCGACATTTGACTTACAAAAATGCTTGACTTAATTTAATGCTCATTAAAAATATTTTTTTCTTAAAGTCGAGTGCCGCAGATTCATATAGATTTTGTGTAAAATATTAACTTATTTTCAATGCTACAAATTAGTACAAATTCAGTTTTGTTCATTTTTGTCTTTGTGTTGTTTTTTTTATGTCAAATAAATAAAATAAATTACGGACTAGTGAGAGTTAATTCGTGCAAATTAAAAGCCCGTAATTTGTTTTATTTATTTATACCTTTAAGGTACAAATTAGTACAAAATGAGTACTAAAAATTCTAATAGGTCCGATTTGATTCTGCTCATTTCATCCTGCGAGCTTTATAGAGCTGTCCCCTTCACCTTACCGCTCCACGCGTAGACCAAATGCCGCACTATGGTCGAATGTTGACCTTTCTATTTTTATGATTTGTTTAGGATATCACTTTTTAAAGTACAGGATGGGTCATTCCATGCCAAGTGTGCCACTCAAAAACTTTTGGATTGTTGATTTGACTGAAATTTTGATATATTATAGTACCTATCGCAAGAAGCTACCATGATTTTTTTCGCATTTTTTTATCAACATAGTCATGAGATATGAATTTTTTTCAAAATTCTCATTTTTCAAAATTCGTAATCTTCAAACGTCTATAATTTTGCGAAAAATAATCCAAATAAAACGTTTTTTTTTAATTGTGTGTTTTTTTCTCTAGTTTTAAAAAAATATCAAAAAAAGTTTCAAAATTGTTTTTTTAATTTTTTTTTAAATTTAATGTAAAAAATTATTAATTTTTTAAAGTATGACACTTAATTTTTTTTAAAGAATTCTCATAAAAACTTAAATTTATTTGATGATTTTTAAGACTAATTTGATCGTGGGCAAACTTTTCCTTCTATTTTTTTTTTCAAATTAATTTTTTTTTAATTTTGCATTTTTTTACACGATAAAATAATATATAGAAATATAAGTTAATAACAATGCTCAATAAATTTAAAAAATAATTAAAACAACAGGGCTACGAGCCAACATTCGTTAAATAGTAAAAGACTTAGTAAATAAAAGATGTCATTAGTTAAAAATATAAATATAAAGTTTAATAAAATTAAAAATTTAAAGAAGACGTGACGTTTCGACTTTTATTAGGTCATTTTCAATGTTAAGTCGCAATATCGTTAACGATGTACTAACAAAGATATTACAAAAATTCACGAATACATAAGTAAAAATATTAATAAAGCTATAAAAATTTTTTTAAACAATTCCTATCCTCTTTCCTTTATATTTTCTACCATAGAACAAAGAATAAAATACCATATACATAATAAACAGAATATACAGAATTTTCATGTAAAAGATAAATATTTCACAATTCCTTACGTTAAATCTATATCTGAAAGTTTCCTTCCCATTTCCAGCATGTTCCATTGCAAATTAGCCTTTTCAATTCCCAACACCTTAAAAAGTTTTATTAAAAGAGGTAAAGATAAATTAGAACATCCTTCTAACAACAATGTTATTTATAAGATTAACTCTGATGATTGTGATGCTAGCTATGTTGGTCAAACAAAAAGAAAATTGAGTACCAGACTAAAAGAACATATATCTGACATTAGAAAAAGGACAGGTTCTCCTTCTGTCATTACTGAACATCGTATCAACTTTGATCACAATTTTAAATGGAATAATGTCCAAATTTTAGACATTGAATCTTCTTACAATAAGAGATTGGTGTCTGAAATGATTCACATCAAAAGGCAAAAACAGGGTCTTAATAAACAAAATGATACAGAGTCTTTACCAGAATCTTATTCTCAGATAATTAACTCTCTCCTTCGTAAATTTCCTTACCATTTTCACTATTATTCTCACTTTATTACATTTTTACCCCTTCCTAATTTTCCCCTTATTTCCATTTGTAGTTCCTTTGTACTTGAGATTATTCTGATTTTAAATTGTTTATTGTCAACATCTTAAAGTGAGTCTCTCTTCGCATTGTTCTAACTTATTTTAATCATAATTGTATTTTGATACAATTTTACAAGGTAATTAATTATCTTTTAATTTAATTGTTACTAAATTAACAAAATGGATATGAGTTACTTACGTTATTTTGTAGTCTTACATTATATCCATTTCAATTTATTGCTTTGTGATTTGACTCTTTTACTGATCAATTGACTTTTATATTATTTTTTTTTGTTATATTCCTTTTTTTATTATTTTTATCTATTACTGACATTGTTTTATTATGTTACTATTTGATTTAGAAATCTGGAGTTTCACAATTTACAATATTTGATGTCTTGCTTTGTCGATGAACTCTTGCCATTTTACTCTGATACGATATGTCTTCAATAGCGAGTGAGATTAATAATACCCACATCACAGAATGTATATGCATATTTTTCGTTTTTTATTAATATTTTTACTTATGTATTCGTGAATTTTTATAATGTCTTTGTTTGTACATCATTAACGATATTGCGACTTAACATTGAAAATGACCTAATAAAGATCGAAACGTCACGTCTGTTCTTTAAATTTTTAATTTTATTAAACTTTATATTTATATTTTTAACTCATGACATCTTTTATTTACTAAGTCTTTTACTATTTAACGAATGTTGGCTCGTAGCCCTGTTGTTTTAATTATTTTTTATAATATATAGATATAAACTCGTGAATTTTTCATTTCCTAAAATTTTCGGTTTAAGGTAAATGTCCCAGTTTGTGACCTTATAAGAAAATCGCATGAGTTAATACGAATGAAAAATACTCTAGAGTGATTAAAATCAGGAATCAATTATACCGAACTCAAGATTAATCATTTTTGTATCGAAAAACATGCTTTACTGGGGTTGTAAACATAATCTAATAAATATAAAAAAATAAATAGCAAACTATGTAAATGTAGACATTAGTGACCGCTTGATTTTAATTTTGCCCTATTTGTGACTCCACGGTTAGTGACTGGTGCATTGGATCGAATGTATCACCATGTATCACTTAGTGACCGACGCACATGATGCAATACACACGATGTCCATTGTAAGTGACCTAGCCAAAAGTGATAGCATTGTCACCAAAATTTTCCTTCGAGCATACATCGAATATTTCCGTTTATTCGTCCAAAATGTAACTCATACGTGTTTAGAAACATATGGAGATGAGTATTAATTGTTATCTTTTTGAAAAAAGCAACGAAATTTAATGTTATAGCTAGTTCTCTTGAGACAATCACAGATAGAAACATGCGTGTTTTATTGAACCGATTTGTCATATTCACTTATATACTCAAAATTACCAACCTTTTTCAGAATTCACACATAGCACAATATTTATTCACTTGTTCACTAAAACTTTATCACAAAAACTGTTTATGAACGTTTGTCTACGACAATATGACACAGCTATGACTTTGCCGTGACAAACGCCATGTCTACCAACGTGGCGACAACAACGTGCTCGATCTGCACTTAATGACGATACGGGCACCTTATTTCACATTTTCATGAGTTATCTGTTTACCAAATATCACTACATCACATATCAAAACGATGGATTATTAATTGAAAAACGTAATAAATATTGTTTTCAGAGATAAATTACTTGAAATTTCTGATTAATTACATATAAGTCTTAAAGTGGTCACAAACAGGGTCATGGTCGCAAACTGGGACATTTACCTTATTCTCAATGTAATAACATATTTTTTTATCTGAGGTAGTGAAATTGCCTTGTCAAGTCATTTACACAGGATGTTAATGTGTGATGATACGATATATTTATTATAAAATATACAATTTTTCTAACGTTTCGATCCTCGAATAACGGTTACCCATTGGATTTAATTTTCAACACCATCAACAAAAGAATACATAAGAAATTAAACTCACACAATTGTATCACATCTATTTCTAATTCTATTAACAATAAGAATGACGTATCTAAAATTAATTATTTTACTATACCTTACAAAGGTATTAACAGTCTCAACAACATTATCAAAGTACAAAAAGATAAATTACACACAATGATGCACACTGATGTAGTTTACAAAATTTTATGTAAAGATTGTGATGCAACTTATGTTGGACAGACTGGTAGAACTCTTAAAACAAGAATATCTGAACATAAAAGTCATATAAACCGTAACACGCAACAAAATTCAGTCATTACTAACCATAGATTACAATTTTCTCATGATTTTAATTGGGACAATATTAAAATTCTTGATAAAGAAATTTCTTTAAATAAAAGACTCATATCTGAAATGATTCATATTCGTAAACAAAAAAACAGTTTAAACTTACAAACAGACACAGAACTTTTTGACAAAACATATGATTGTTTACTTTCGCACATTTGATTTCCATAATTTTAATATACCTTCATAACGTTTTTCTAAATGTCACATTATGTCACGAACACTAGACAGGAATACTTACAATTCTGTACAACTAATATTCATAGCATGTAAGTTATTTGCACTAAATTTATATTATAATCATAATAATTATTTTATTTTATTTTAATGACAATTGTTCTTTTACACATAAATGTAATCTAACTTTTTATTATCAACGTTAATTTATTTTATACAATCTCTCATTATCATAACTTGATTATAAAGTGTTCCAGGTAGCACAATAACTATGTTATATTAGATTTCTTTGATAAGGATCCAAACCGAGGATCGAAACGTTAGAAAAATTGTACATTTTATAATAAATATATCGTATCATCACACATCAAAATCCTGTGTAAATGACTTGACAAGGCAATTTCACTACCTCAGATTTTTATCGCACGAGTCAACTGGTATTTCTTGCATTATATTTTTTTATATTTACTTATTTCAAAAAAAAAGTTAATGTCATAAAAAGAGAGCAACAGCCACACGGTAGATTTAGTTAGCGACGTTTATTATAATACATTTGTATATAATTATAAATTATTAGACGTTTCGGCTCTAAATAAAGCCATCTTCAGTACAAAAACAGTTTATACCATGATTCGGTGTTGACATGTAAAAATATAAATTATTACCTATGTCTTCAAGTTATAAAGTTATCATATAATCGATAAATTCGTTGTCAAGATATAATAACAATTATGAATTCACATTATACAAAATCATAAATCGAAGAAGCCATTCTAACATATTCTATTGTAGAGAGATTATTATTCCAATATGTTTAATTGTTGGTGTAAAAATCCTTATCTTGGTAGTTACTCGTGTAAAAGTTATTTTCAAATGCCAATTATAACATTAAGAATTCCCTTTAATTTCTTGTGCAAATACAGGTCCAAAACTACACTACTCACATTAATTAAAGCATCACCTCTCACACCTTCGAAAAATTGGTAAACTTTAAACGAGTGTAACTTCTACAAAAATGGTCCAAATAAGACTTTCAAAAAAGCATTTTGAGCTTGAAATCTCTACTTTCGAAGCTTATAATTGAAATTTCAATGACTGATACTTTACGGAGTGTTATACGGACACAAATGGATATCCGTCAAATCTAAAAATTTATCACAAACTTTACAAAGGTCTATGGCATGAGATAAAAATTACACGAAAATGCGGTTTGCAGCATTGGAAAGAGTTAATCTTTACCTTTAATTTCATTTTTTATTGAACGTTGTACGATTTTTTTTCACTGATGTGAGTTATTCAACATTGAATTAAAAATGGTCCCTTTGACTTTGACTGTTCATAAAAGACGAACGGAGTAACGTATAGCTTTTTTTAAAAAACAAAAAAAAAGTTCAATATTTTCTCCTTAAAGTGCTTTTATCAATTTTTATACACACATAAGCTTTTTATGTAAAAACTTACATGAAAGGTGAAGTTTAAAACTGAGGCAATTATCCGTTTCTATTCGACTCGATCTATTCTGGTCAAAACAGAGAGAGCAACTCTGATAATTAACGTAATTTTACACTTTAGGGTCTACTAATTTCCACGAGACTCATACGAAACAGTTGTGACATTTTTAAACTAATGTCCTTCATTTTCGAAGTTACGATTTTGGGCAAGACGGCATTCGCTGTATTGAAATTAATCTTACATTGCAGTATGCGATCACTCCGCTGGCATTAGCGTTACCCGAAGCGTATCACATGGAGGTTGCACAGTCGAATTTTACGCTTCTTGTCTTTGTGTGTGCGTGTGCACGTGTGCGCGTGCGCGTGTATGTACAGGGTCCGCCAAAAGTACCGGGACGGTCTAATAACTTTTGAAAGAATTAAATTTTCAAAAATTGCCCAAACACGTGAGACGATTTTTCAAAAAATCTATCTTTTGAGGGGGGTTACGACCCCCCATCCCTAAGGGGACACGTGGGGCACGAGGGGGGTCGAAAATCTGAAATGGCAACATAGGTCGACTGGGGGCTCATTGGAAAGGTCTTTTCGAGACGAATCCAAAACACTACGCTTAGAGGTCGCTGCGTTCACTTTTGACGGGAAAATTCAATTTTGACAATTAGAAAATTTTGAACATTTTGAAAATTTCAGGGATGGCAATAGTAACTTACAAGTAAACATACCCAAGTGCCCCCCGCCGATCTTAATGAAACTTGACATACTTTCAAAACACCGAAAAATATTGGATACGTATTTTTTTATACGTCCCCATAAAGCGTTTTAGGGGTACAAACCACCCCCTCAATATAAAAATTAACCCTTTTTGTGACTTGTGAAAAAATATAAAATTAATAACTAACAATTAAGTAGCGTTAATTTTACAAAAATGTATTCGGGGGTTTTTGGGGTCGCTGATTGCGAATATGATGTTAGTTTTTCAAAATTTTGGGAAACTGGCATCAGATTCGTAATTAGCTACTTCGAAAACACCATAGTAATTATTTTTGTGAGCGTAGCTTTACTTTATGAATTTCCATCCGCCATTTTGAATTTTGAAAAACTAACATCATATTCGTAATCAGCGACCCCGGAAACCCCCGAGTAACGAGTTTCAAGTTGATTTCGTTTCATTTTCAAAAAATCGTCCGCCATTTTGGATCCGCCATTTTGAATTTTGAAAAACTAACATCATATTCGCAATCAGCGACCCCGAAAACCCCCGAATACATTTTTGTAAGATTAACGCTACTTAATTGTTAGTTATTAATTTTATATTTTTTCACAAGTCACAAAAAGGGTTAATTTTTATATTGAGGGGGTGGTTTGTACCCCTAAAACGCTTTATGGGGACGTATAAAAAAATACGTATCCAATATTTTTCGGTGTTTTGAAAGTATGCCAAGTTTCATTAAGATCGGCGGGTGGCACTTGGGTATGTTTACTTGTAAGTTACTATTGCCATCCCTGAAATTTTCAAAATGTTCAAAATTTTCTAATTGTCAAAATTGAATTTTCCCGTCAAAAGTGAACGCAGCGCCCTCTATGCGTAGTGTTTTGGATTCGTCTCGAAAAGACCTTTCCAATGAGCCCCCAGTCGACCTATGTTGCCATTTCAGATTTTCGATCCCCCTCGTGCCCCACGTGCCCCCTTAGGGATGGGGGGTCGTAACCCCCCTCAAAAGATAGATTTTTTGAAAAATCGTCTCACGTGTTTCGGCGATTTTTGAAAATTTAATTCTTTCAAAAGTTATTAGACCGTCCCGGTACTTTTGGCGGACCCTGTATATTGAATACGAAATAACATAAAGTTACATTATTTTATAATTTTAAGCAAATAAAAACAATTATTATAATCTTAATATTATTAAAAATATAGAAAATATCTTTATGGGTCATCGAAAAGTATCAGACCCCCCTAATATCTTCAGTTAGAATGCATTTTGAAGAAAAATGTTCAATAGCAAAGTTGTATGGTTTCAAGCGAAGAATAAGATGATGACCTTGACTTTGATCTTGACCATGTCCTTTAAGGTCATTTCAAGGTCAACCTTATTTTTTTAAATGGAACCCCCTACATTTTATTACATACTTTTATAGCTTATCTCGAGAGCTTTCCAAAACACTATAATAAAACATTTTTTCATTAAGTATTTTTTGAGTTATAAAGGTTTGAAGTTAACAATTTGTTAAGTGGCGTGTGATTCCGGCCAGTTAAGGCAAGAGTGGCGTGTGATTCCGGCCAGTTAAGGCAAGAGTGGCGTGTGATTCCGGCCAGTTAAGGCAAGAATGGCGTGTGATTCCGGCCAGTTAAGGCAAGAGTGGCGTGTGGGTCCGGCCAGTTAAGGAAAGAGTGGCGTGTGGGTCCGGCCAGTTAAGGCAAGAGTGGCGTGTGGATCCGGCCAGATAAGGCAAGAGTGGCGTGTGGGTCCGGCCAGTTAAGGCAAGAGTGGCGTGTGGGTCCGGCCAGTTAAGGTAAGAGTGGCGTGTGGATCCGGCCAGTTAAGGCGAATTTCATTTCAATTGGTCAGCTTGGGCAAAATATTCAATTGTATCAAACAATTCACAACAAATGTTCAAATTGTTGCCCTTCAACAGCCTGGCAATGTGCCAATCTGTTATAAACAGCTAAAACCGCATTCCGGTACATTTCCGGCGGTATTAGTTCTATCTCTTGAGTTATTCTCCTTCTTAAATCATCTAAATTTTGAGGCTTGGTGGCATAAACTTTACTTTTCAAGTAACCCCACAAAAAAAAGTCAAGTGGGGTTAAGTCCGGAGACCGAGGTGGCCACTCAATATTACCCCTTCGCCCTATCTACCTGTCCTGAAAGACTTCATTCAAATATTGACGGACAATGACACCATAATGAGGTGGAGCTCCATCCTGTTGGAAATAAATTTCATCCATATTTCCACCAGCTATGTCTCGAATAGCTGGAACAATTTGTTCGCGAAGCATGACTGCGTATACCTGTGCTGTCAAATTGCCTTCAATGAAGAAAGGGCCAACTGGTCTACCATTAACCGCTTGAAGCCGTACAACTTTGCTATTGAACAATTTTTTCCAATATGCATTCTTACTGAAAATATTAGGGGGATCCGACACTTTTTGATTAATGTATTTTCTTTAAACCAATTAATTGGTCTCATTATTCCGCGCATAAAAGTATTAAGGTTATGATTATTGAAAACTAAATAATATTTTACAAGATATTTTACATTTTGTGTCAAAAGATTATTGACTTCAAATCTTTATAACTCAAAAAGTACTTAATGAAAAAATGTTTTATTGTAGTGTTTTGGAAAGCTCTCGAGATAAGCTATAAAAATATGTAATAAAATGTAGGGGGTTCCATTTAAAAAAATAAGGTTGACCTTGAAATGACCTTAAAGGACATGGTCAAGATCAAAGTCAAGGTCATCATCTTATTCTTCGCTTGAAACCATACAACTTTGCTATTGAACATTTTTCTCCAAAATGCATTCTAACTGAAGATATTAGGGGGGGTCCGATACTTTTCGATGACCCTGTATATTAAATACGAAATAACATAAAGTTACATTATTTTATAATTTTAAGCAAATAAATAACAATTATTATAATCTTAATATTATTAAAAATATAGAAAATATTTTTATATATTAAATACGAAATAACATAAAGTTATATTATTTTATAATTTTAAGCAAATAAAAAACAATTATTTTTCGTTCTCTTTTTGCGTAGTGTATTTCTATATGACTTACAACACTTCAATAACACATGATAATTTTTTTTCTTCTGATACTTTTGCCAATGCTGCTGAAATTGATAGAAATAGAGAATCTTGTGACTGATTTTGTTGGATCGTCTCATTGTCAGTAGAATTTTCAAAACATTTAGTAATCTTCTCAGTCAACATGCTAAATTTAGCCGAGTGTTTGTTTACAGCATCCGCTAAATCATCTTGAACTTTTCTTTTTTTTATATATAAGAGAAATCTGGCGCAGGAACAATTCGTTTGAAAGAAGATGTAGGTGTAGATGCTGGACTATGTAAAGAATTATCGCCATCAGATCCTGTAAAGGGAACACAAAAAATAATTGTTAAGAACAAACTCTCAAATTATATGGCTCCTAACTATTCACGCGTATAAAAATAACTTTCGCCCATTTTTACAGTGGTTTAAAGCAATCATTATTTCGTTTATTCCAAATTGTCTTTATTTATAAATTGCACAAAACCAAAAAATTAACGTATCATTTGTTACATATGATGTTAAATCATAATATACGTATAACTGCAGTGGCTAGTTAAAGCTTTAACTGAAAATAAGATGGTATATACCTGATAAAAGGCTATTTTCCATATCTATGTTCCACAACGAAGGTGAAGTAGATGGACTGCTCTCTGTTTTTAGTGCTGATGGTGAAGGTGAACAATTTGGTCTTTGACGTATGTTTGAAAAGTTAGGTATTGTTCTAAGAAAAATATAATCATAACAATTTTTTATTGGGTGTCCCATTTTAATTATTCACCCCAAATAACTTTCTTATTTTTGATTTTAGAGAAAAATATTTCAGACAAAAATTGTATGATTTCGAGGGGGTCATAAGGTGATACCATTGGTTTGACCTTGGATAATCATTTGAAAATTACATGAAGGTCACCTTCAATTTCTTAAATGGAACATACCATTCTTCATTACATATTCTCGTAGCTTATCTTTAGAGCTTTCCAAAATACTACAATAAAATATTTTTCTATTGCGTACTTTCCGAGTTATAAAGCTTTAAGTTTGCGGTATTTTAATGAAAATACAAATTCGCTTCCCCCCCCTGTAGTCTTATCTTACATGATCCAACCAGTCAAGGCAAGATGAGTTTTTGTACAATTACTTTTGGTGTTCAAAAACTTGGCCATTTACTTGTATGCATAATTCAAATCTATGCTGAAAATCGTCCCTAACTTTTTGAAGAACACCTGCTTTAATAATAACAAGAAAGAAGGAAGCACAAAGCAAAGCCTATCACGGTCAAAGCTAGATCACGATGCTTATTATCATTATGTGTGAATTTTATATACCGCGTATGTAGTCCCCTAATCGCGTGCCGAAAATTTTTTCAGACTTACAACGCAACTCTAAATAACTACCGCGGTAATATCACTTTTAGTTAAATTGACAATCAATCTAACAAATTTCGATACTTATAGCATCTTATTAGATCTTAATAATATGTTGAAAGACATCAATTTAACTAAAAGTGATATTACCGCGGTAGTTATTTAGAGTTGCGTTGTAAGTCTGAAAAAATTTTCGGCACGCGATTAGGAGACTACATACGCGGTATATAAAATTCACACATAATGATAATAAGCATCGTGATCTAGCTTTGACCGTGATAGGCTTTGCTTTGTGCTTCCTTCTTTCTTGTTATTGTTTAACAATTGTACGGTCGTAAATAATTAATTAAAAACCTGCTTTAATATTTCTACACGCATTTCTAATTCGATTTTTCATATTTTCAACGGTTGTTGGCTTTTTAGAATACACTTTATCTTTAATGTAGCCCCAGAAATAAAAGTCAAGGGGCGTCAAGTCGGGTAATCTTGGGGACCATTCTTGAATTTGGCTGTCCAGACCAATCCACCTATTCGGAAATCTTACGTTTAAATATTGTGTAACGGCTCGAGTCGAGATCTATGAGCGCTCCATCTTGTTGAAACCACATTTGTCTAAGTATCATTGTCAACACGTCTTAAGAGGTTGGGCAGGTCATGTAGAAAAAATGTTAGGTAGTTTGCCCCATTGAAGTTTTCTTCAAAAAAATATGGACCAACAATAACATCTCCCAGAATGCCTGCCCAAACGTTAAGAGACCACTGCCTTTGAAAGTCTTGGCTTCTCTAGGCCAATATGGATTAACATCAGAATAATAATGGCAGTTATGTCTATTAACGCCTCCTCTGTTACAAAATGTGGCTTCATCAGAAAAAAGCATATGAGCAACGAACCGGCGATTTTGTTGGATTTGATCTCGAGCCCAGTTACAGAAACGAACTCGGCGTTGGAAATCCCTCTCTTCCAATTGCTGAGTTAGATGAATGTGATATGGATGAAACTTGTTGATCTTGAGCACACGATTGGCTGTTGATTTAGATATACCGTATTGTCTTTCAATTTGTCTCGTAGAGATTTGAGAATTCAAAACAACAGCACCTATAACAGTCAATGATGTTACCTCATCAGGACCCAATTTTCGCCGGTTTCTTCTTAGAAAATCCTGCTGAGCTCGGTCGCAAAGTCTTTTTATTATTTTCCTATCAGGATGGCGTCTGTCTGAAATCTTTCAGCGTAAAGCCTTTGTGCTGCCAAGTAATTATTCCTGGCCTCACTCAAAATGCGGATCATGTCCACAGTTTCATTTGGTGGATAATCAGCCATAATTTTGTAAAGAAAAAAACTGAATGCAAAAACGTGGACAGTATTCCACGGCAAAGAAGTACGATTATCCCTCTCTAGCGGAGGTGTCTCGACTATTGCATGAACGTAGAGTCAATGTGACTTCGCTGTGACAGAAAACCACCGTCACGAATACGAATTAATCGCCGACTTATTGAAGGAGCAAGCCAGGATCGCCACCTTGACACGTAACAGCTCTAATATTCTCGAGATTCCACGCTCGTCTCAAAGTCCACACGCAGATAGATATCTAAGATGCAATGGATCGGTTGCATTATCGCGCAACACCACCTTAATCATTATCTCGTGATAAGCGCTTTCAATAATCTCGAGGATATTAGAGCTGTTACTCGGAAAGTACGCAATAGAAAAATATTTTATTGTAGTGTTTTGAAAAACTCTCGAGATAAGCTACGAGAATATGTAATGAAAAATGGTATGTTTCATTTAAGAAATTGAAGGTGACCTTCATGTAATTTTCAAATGATTATTCGAAGTCAAACCAATGATACCACCTTGTGACCCCCTCGAATACAATTTTTGTCTGAAACATTTTTCTCTAAAATTAAAAATAAGAAAGTTATTTGGGGTGGACAATTAAAAATGGGACTCCCTATAATCTTGGTAAGCAAAAAACATTTTAAAATATTTCAGCAGCATTGCTACAATGTTGTAACATTGCTAATATTGTTCAAATGTTCCAAAACATATCTTACTTATTAGAAATTGTACTGTCAATTAATAAACAATATAATATCTATAGCATAATCTTACCGTCTGGGTTTAATAACATCTTTCAGAAATTCTAAGTCATTATAGAGAGGCCAACTACTAGTACACGTAGATTCTCCTGCTCCAGTTCTTGATCGAGAGGCACTCTCCTTATCTTTTCTCACTTCCCGGCCGAATTTTTGACGAAGCTTGTAAAATTCTTTTTCAATCTGCGCACCTGAAGTATGTACATATCGAAAAAGTTGAAGAAGGAGAAAAGTACTACACAATAATTAATTGGTATCTAACCATAAATATCTAACTTGAAAATTATAATACAACTTGATTTTTATAATAATTTTTTGTTTTTCTGCAATAACTTACCGGAGAGTTCAGAAGACAAAACATTTTTTTGTCCAGCACTGATTTTTCATATCTTGATCCTTGTATGAAATACAGCGTTTTTTCCATAATATTTCATTACTTCTCACCAGATCGATCAATTGTCTGCATAATAATAAGTTCAATGAACTTTCATCTTCTAACTGAATATAAACACAGCTCTGAATATTTTCTTTGTCTTCCATTATTAACCTATTATTAAGAAGCCACTACATATGAAAACCTTGCGATGGCTTGACTTGTTTACACTCTTCTTCATGTATTGCAAAATGCATGGCAATGAGAACACGTGACCAATACTCGGATTGGTTGGCTCTTCTTACGCTGTTGTAGTTGTCAAAGATAAAGTTAAACCATCTTTCACAACACACTTACAACCGGCAGTAGTAGTTCACATCTGCGTCCTACCACTCTTTACAACCACGTTACAATCACTTACGACTATGCTTACACAATTGTAGAATGGGCTTTATCACTAACATTTTATTAAACAATGACTATCTTTTACTTTTTATTTTTGACACAATCAACCAACGATTAAAACACCTGACAAAAAATAATCATACAATAAAAATAAATCAAAGATCCAACAACATTGATGATAATAACGAATAAACAAACATAAATTAAAGGCTATAAAGAGTCAAACGCAGTTAACAATGCGAAAAAAATTTTTTAATAATCTTACAAATTAACATTAAGCTGCTCCGTCGAACGTTTCGATCTGCAATTTAGACCACCTTCAGCGACGAAATAATAATAAATCAATACTCCTTTTACTACGAGTTAAAATGCAAGTAGTAGAATCAATTCTTGTTGAACGACAAAATGTTCCTGTGCACCAACTAGAGGTAAATACATCGTAAATAATGGATGTGGAGTTGTGTAATGAAATTCCGAAAAATCAGAAATATGTCTGTAAAAAAGACCGTTAACAACACAAATTCTATTAGAGTCAAATTATTACAAAACAAAAAATTACTAAAATCCTTAAACCCTTACCTCTGTTGGTAGACAAAAACATTATTTCATAATTAAATTCACAATTTAATCATACTAGAAAGACTGACTGTAATAAATATGCGTCCGTATTCGACAGTAAAAGACGATACAATGAGGAACAGTTAAAATTAAACGATAACAAAACGAGAAGGCTTAGGTCAAATTGTAGAGTCAAAGTAATAAATTAAATAATTTTATTAGAGTGCAGAAAGACCCCCTTCCACATACAACGAAAAAGAACATTGTATACGAAATTCAATGTAGTGATTGTGATGCTACCTATGTTGGTCAGACAAAGAGAATGTTAAAAACGAGAGTAAACGAACATCGTAGTCATATACGGAGAAATACATCCTCCAGATCTGTTATTACTGACCATAGGTTGCAGCATAATCATGATTTTGAATGGAATAATGTGAAAATTTTGGATAGTGAAAATTTTTACCATAAGCGTTTAATATCGGAAATGCTTTATATTAAATCTCAAAATAATGGTCTGAATTTAAAAACTGACACAGAAGGTCTTGATCAGGCATACGCGGATATTTTAGATAAATTGTCAACATCAATTTGACCTAAGCCTTTTCGTTTTGTTAT